>NC_090649.1:172603258-172903258 GCF_040937935.1 Hyperolius riggenbachi | reverse complement strand
AACGCGGAAGGGGAGGTAGAGCGAGGTGAGGAGTAAGGAAGTGAGGACCACGCTGGAGCGCAAGCGGCAGATGCCGGAAGGTGAGTCATAGCCATCAGCCAATAGTGAGCAGGCAAACCTGGAGACAATAGATAGGTAGACAGCCACCACAGAGCAAGAAAGCAACCACCAGAGGGAGCAAGACCCAAAGCCGCTCACAATGGCTTAGCTGGCAATGCAATCATACACATAATTCAATATACTTAATAGCTTGATAATAAAAGTACATACATTTGAAAATATATAAATATATATCATTATCCATGCATAGCAATATATAAAGATTTGTTTACATCTCTTGGCAAAGAGGGGGTTCAAGTGTGGAATACTGGGGTCCAAAGGAGGCAAAGTAATTGGTTATACATTTGATCCAAATATTTAAAGGGACAGGCAGTCCAAAAGTTCAAAGAGGGGCAATAGGTCCAAAAGGTCTCATTTGACCAAGTAAACAGTCCAAGAGGTGTATATACAATCTTGAGTCCATATGATGTCCAAAAAAGGTCCAGGCATAGAGGCATGTAGCCATAGCACAAAGGAGGGTCCTAGGCAAGGTCCCAAAAACGTCCATACATCAAAATGAGCATCAGACAGGTATAAATTGATCTACATAGGAATATATGGAAAGAATACATTATTGGTCATCAAACACAGTGGGTATGTAAATATCCATAGGACACACATATGCGTATCACTCAATATGAAGTATACAACAGCAATTTAACTTGGCCAAAACATATATGTCCAGATATCTAAAGATCAGATATCAAAGTAGCATCCCTATACCTGTGTTAAAAGAGATTAGGTGAGAAATGAATGAAAAGATCATATATAAGTATATCCATTATGTTAAGAACCCTGTCCAATCGATCTCCTCATTCATGCTCACTATTGGCTGATGGCTATGACTCACCTTCCGGCATCTGCCGCTTGCGCTCCAGCGTGGTCCTCACTTCCTTACTCCTCACCTCGCTCTACCTCCCCTTCCGCGTTGTCACTTCCGGTGGACGCGTGGAGACTTCTGGGGCGCACGCCCGCTCTCCATCTCTACTATTTAAACGCCGATCTGGCGTTTGTCAGCATGGTATCCCTCTCCTCTCCTTCCAAAGCGGGGTGACGCCCGCGGAGCTTGCGGGACTGTCTTGAAGGGACTCCCTCACATCTGCAGCTGCACTGTTCCAGCCTCCTTGGTCTACCCGGGCTAAGTATTTCTCCTCCATTTTTTGGCACTTCTCTTTTCTCTATGCACTCCAGAATATAGGCTGCCTCTGGGTGATTGGTTTATATAGCAGCCTCCTTGTCCATTTTGCACATGATATATGTCAGTATTGACAACTTGCACGTTACACTATATATGTATTGATGTGTATGTATTTGTGTTTATTTGTATATGTTGCACTTTACTGAACCCGGGTTCAACCTTTTGTGTGCTCTATTTAGATGCACACTGAGGCAATTATTTGGGCATATATTGCCATTGTCTTGTGATATACAGTATATGGTGGTTTCATAACCTTATTTTCATCACCTATATGGACATGATTGTTTGCAGCTGCTACTACATACGACCATTTGGTCGGTTTCAATTGTTTTTATCTATGTCTTTGACACTCCAATATGTCATATGTATTTGTAGTTATATATACAATTTTTGAATAAACTTTGTTATACTTTTGAGTGGTGCTAGTCGTCATATGGGCTTTCATCCACCTCAATAAGGTTATTAAGTGAGGTGGTTAGAGTCTCGATCTGACTGCGTAGTGCTTCCATACTAGTGGTATGCTGTTCTGTAACGATCGGTGTCAGCACGCAGAGAGAATTTGATTATTGTCGATCTGCAGTATCACCAAGAATGCAGATATATACCTGATTATTGATGATCTGCAGTATCACCGATAATCAGATATATTGCTAACCTCTGGACACCCAACAAAAGAACACAATAAAGACAGTAATATATCACGGAAGTGTGGAAATATCCACCACACGGCAATTCCTCAGAGGTGTGGTTACCTCTGAATGGGAACCCCGTGAGTGAGATCCTCTAACCAGGCAGAGTGAGGGATCTCGACCCCTAGCAGTAATCGTCTGCTTGGGGCAGGCGTCTCGGAGAGGTAAGCCTCAGAGATAACCCTCCAGTGGGAGACGTTCCACTGAAGGGAGAAAGGTCAGACAGGCAAGGGTTCAGCAACAGAGATGACGGCAGCGGTACAGGAGCGGAAGGCAGAAGAGTAATCGGTAATCAGGCAGAGGTCGGCAATAAGAATCAGATAGGCAAAAGTACAATAGCGTAGAGAGAGAGAGTAGTCAAGGATAGCCGAAGTCAAAACACAGATACAATATCAAAGTACAATCCTAACTAAGGTGTGAAATACTTAGTATCAACACCAGGGCACTGAGCTAAGGTCTGAGCGCTAACACAGCAATGTATTCACGACAGCAGACAACCTGCTACTGACACACAAGCCCTATATGTAGCCAGAGAGCTGCCCAGCGCCGCCCCAGAGTCCCAACCAATCAGGACACCTCCTGAGGTCAGCTGACTGGGGAGTCAGCTGAGCCTCCTACGTAGGAGGTAAAAGTCCTGCCTCCTTGCGCGCGCGCATGTGACCCTCTGCCTCTGTGTAATGGACATCCTGACCACCAATCTGACACAGCTCGGAGTCGACCCTACTCTCCGATCATGGATCAGAGACTTCCTGACAAACAGAACGCAACAGGTGATGCTCGGCAACCACAACTCCAGCATTCGAACCACCAACACAGGGGCCCCACAAGGCTGTGTCCTGTCACCTCTACTGTTCTCCCTCTACACCAACAATTGCATCTCATCCGCTGACTCTGTGAAAGTCATCAAATTCGCAGACGACACCACTATTATCGGCCTAATTGAAAGCAACGGGGAACAGGAGTTCGCAGCGAAGTCGAGATAATATGCAACTGGTGCGAGGACAACAACCTAGTCCTCAACGCAGCAAAGACAGCTGAACTTGTTGTTGATTTCAGGAGGAACACCCCTCCCACCTGTCCTCATTGGAGGTACAGAAGTCTCTACGGTGACATCTGTCCGGTTCCTTGGCACGACTCTCACAAACAACGTGAAATGGGGGCAGAACATTACCAGGATTCAGAAGAAATCCCAGCAAAGGTTGTTCTTACTGCGCCAACTGAAGAGATTTGGCATGCCCAGGGAGTTGCTGACCAGCTTCTATACCGCCACCGTAGAATTAATCCTCTGCTCCTCAGTCATTGTCTGGTACGCTGGCGCATCGGCCAGCGACAAGCACAAACTACAGAGAGTCATAACAGACGCGTAGAAGATTATCGGATCTCCTCTTCCACCGCTTGATCTCCTCCACTCTGCTAGGATGAGGAAGAGAGCCACCATGATCTCTCGCGACCCCTCTCACCCAGGCAGCCACTACTTTAAGCTCCTCCCGCTGGGCCGTCGCTACAGGGCTATACTAGCCAACACTACCAGGCGGAAGAACACCTTCTTCCCCCAAGCTGTTCGGCTACTGAACTCCAACCTCCCAATGCCTAGCCCGCACACCAACGTGCTACATCCGGCTCGTTCAGCCGGTGCCTGCTGCTGCCTGCCTTGACCGATATCCAAATGGACTTGGGCCCTTTAACTGCACCGTGCTACTAGTTACTGGACTGAACCTGCACAGCAGTGAAACGGAAAATACGAACTGACTACTGGACTTCTACTGTTCTATTGTATATGTTGTGTGTCTGTCTCACACTTTGTCTATGCCATGTGTACCACAAATAATTCCGTGTACAGCTCTTGCTGTACATGGCGAAATAAAGTGATTCTGATTCTGGAGAGGCCAGGCCCCGGGTCCGCGTCCGCCCGCGGACTGAAGTCCGCTTGCCGCCATGTGAGACCCGCCGCCGTGTCGCCAGTCGCGGCGGCGGTGTCCCTGCCAGCCTGTGCCGGCCGCTCCCAATGAGCGACGGAGTCCGCCGGCTGGGAAGCGGAGACAGCCGCCATGCTGCCCTGCATGGCGGCGTTGTCTCCGCTATCCCTTACAGGAAAGAACTTACAAAGTCCATACTGATAGAATTCTGGCTGAAATCTGAATCTGAGATTCCAACTGTGAATTGTGTGAAAAATATCCACTTAGCCAGTATCAGATGAAAAGGGCCATCTGTGTAAAAAGGGCGCCTCCATAGATTTCAGTGTTATTTTTGCAAATCTCGGCTACAAGCAGGGTTGCTCGTAAACTACGCCAGCGCGAATCTACGCATCGTAGTACGCAACTACGCATCGTAGTTCGTAGGCGAAGTTTCAGAACTACACATACGCATTTCCACGTAGTCGTAGTCCCGCAATGTGTAGCTTCACCCGCTACGCGTAATTGACGTATGTATTGCAAAGTCAACTACGCGTGCGGTAACTGCATTTATATGGGTCATTGCGCATGCGCAGAAATTTTATTGCCCTTTATACGCATACAATTCCGCATTGGATGTTGGAATGTATGCTTATATTAGTTTGTGTATGCGCATAGTTAGCAGATTATTGAGGAAATGTTTCCGCATAAGGGCATAAGCGGTCGCATCAACTACGCTACGCAATACGTGAAGCTTGCGTATTTTAATGCGTAGTCTACGGTATGCTAACGTAGCGAAGTGGCTGATTTCGGAGCCGTATATTGCGAAGCGTATTTGCGTAAAAATACGCGTAGTTCCAGTGTAGCGAAGTTGGCTGACTACGACCATCCCTGGCTACAAGGTGGTGAAAAGGATTCCAGTTTTTTATTTTGGCTATAAGAGGGTGCCCTTTTATAGGCCAGATTTTTGATTTGGCTACAAGGTTTTTGATTCAGCTACAAAAGGGCGCCCTTTTATAGCCCAGATTTTTCATTCGGCTACAAAAGGACACCCTTTTATAGCTGAGATTTTTGATTCGGCTACAAAAGGGCACCTTTCTATAGTCAAGATTTTTGATTCGGCTACAAGGTTTGGCTACAAGGTTTTTGATTCAGTTACAAAAGGGTTAGGCACCACCAGATGGGGTCTTAGAATTAGGCACCACTGGGGAGGGAGGGTCTTAGGGTTAGCCACCACCAGAGGAGGGTTCTATGTGAGAGTAGGGAGTCATAGTAATCATCAGGGGGGCTTTTATAGCCGAGATTTTTGATTCTGCTACAAGGTTTGACTACAAGGTTTTTAATTTGACTACAAAAGAGCACCCTTTCACAGCTGAGATTTTTGATTCGGCTACAAGGTTTGGCTACAAGGTTTCTGATTCAGCTACAAAAGGGAACCCTAGGATTAGGCCCCACTAGAGGGACTGTAAGGGTTAGGCACCACTAGGGGGGTCTTAGGGATAGGCATCGCTGGGGGTCTAAGGGTTAGGCACCACCAGGGGGGGTTCTTAGGGTTAAGCACTGTTATATGTTGAATGTTTTGAGATTTTAATCAAATGATATATCATTGACGGATTTTGATTTCTACATTTGGCTAAGGGACCTGCCGGATGAGAAATTATATCTGTACAATGTCATGAGATTGAGATGTCAAAGCTATTGTTTAATACAGTGATACTTATACAATATTGGTTAATAGATATACAGTACAGTATAAGGTTTATAATGAACTTTCAGAAGTCTGCTGAGCTTAGCATGTGTTCCTTTCCTTGTAGAATTTAAGGTCACAGATGTCAAGACCATTCATCATTAAAAGTTTAGAAAATAGATCTCTGTCAAGCGAGGCTACTGGGTGCATAAATTGTATCTTGGTTACATAATCAACAGCTGGTTGTTGTGTGACGTAATTCAACCTTAAGTTATTCTGAGTTAGGAACAGAGGCTTTGTTCCATATGTAGTTGAAGACTACATCACAGCATTATTGCTGGTCCAATCAGAAGGCAGAACAGTAGGAATACTGAGAACTAACATATATATAAGAACCAGCAGGAAGGTCTGGACTCACACACACACATTAATTCATTCTCTTTACATGACAGACACATATACACATATACGCAAAGAAGACTACTACTGACAAATAGATTTGATATACAGATTACACAGCAATTTAATCATTCTGTTTTTATATCTTTTGTAACTAATTTTGATGTACCAAAGAACTGTACCTTATTGATTATTGAACATCTACGAAGATCAATAATGTCCAATTAAAATCCACATTTTACTGTCTCCTGAGGACTTTGTTTTTAAACAAACCATTTTAAACCCCATTTAACAAGCACCACCGGGGGGGGGGGGGGGGGGTCTTAGGGTTAGGCACCACCATGGGGGGTCTTAAGGTTAGGCACCACCATGGGGGTCTTAGGATTAGGCACCAGCAGGGGGGGTCTTAGGGTTAGGCACCACCAAGGGAGGGTTCTGTGTGAGAATAGGGAGAAGTTAGATCATAGTAATCACTTTTCTTGGCTATATCACTTTTCTTGGCTATATCACTTTTTTCGGCTATATCTAGCGCCATTTTATAGCCTAACAAATTTTGGCTATAACAGCACACTTTTATAGTCAAAAAAATGTAGGCTAAGACAGCATCCTTTTTTATAACCTAAAACTAGCTTTTTGGCTACACCAGGCGCCTTTTGTAGCCAAATTTGGCATCTTGACTACACCAGGCACCTTTTGTAGCCAAATTTGGCATCTCGGCTACACTAGGTGCCTCTTGTAGCTGAATCTGCCTTTTTTCTTCTATATCAGGTGCCCTGCCCTTTTTCCAGGCACCCTTTTTAAATGTACGCCACTTAGCTCCCATGCTGCCTATGCCTTCTCCTACTACCTCTCACTTTGGTCTCCTCTTCCTGTGCTCCATGTTATTTTCACACCAGTCTATTCCTTCTGTAATTTTTACTGTCCTAGTCAATGCCATTCTTCTCATCCAGGCTGTCTTCCATGTGATCCTTCTTGTTTCGCAGTTGTTTTTCCACTCCCATTTTACTGTCCTTTATGTCTCCTTCAGCTATCATCACTTCATGAAATGGATACTGTCTCCCCATTCCCCAGATCCACTTTCTTTCCTTGCTATTCCCCTCTCTCATTTTCCTCCACAATAAAGAAAACGGAGATGGCTGCAGTTTGGGAAGCCTTTGCCCTAAGCAGCCACCTACAGAAATGATAATCTGGAGCTGGTTAGCGCTACCTCCCCACCATGTGGCTCTGGCCCATTATGCTGCAGAATGTATTTGGGTATAGTTATGTTAGGTCACTACACCTACGGTATGTATATTTAAATCTAGGGGATTCTTTATTTTTCCTTAATCTGTTGAATAGTAATCAGCAAACTGAGATTAGCCATCAGTAAAGAGATTACCACCTCCTGTCCTATTGAAGAAGAGGCAGCACTGTACACTGCTACAGGAGTCTTAGATGAGAGCAATACCTTTATGTATGCAGGTGGTAGCAAGCACTTCTTACCGTAGTTATTTTTAAATCCGTGCTTAACCACTCGTTACTTTGTTTGCTTAATCATAAATAATTTATTTGGATTTGGTTCATTGGACCAGTTGGCCAATTTGTATAGTTATCTGGTCTAGTGCACACTGTGAATTAGGAAAATGATATAATAAATCATCAGAATGAACTAAATCAGCGCAAATGTGATTGAACCTTGTTTCACACTAATCTAATAGCTAATCTCTTTTACTGTCTTCAACAAGATGACAGTTTACAGTAGTGGAAAATTAAGTGAACAGCATTAATTAATTTTCCAATAAAAATGTTTCCGTTTAGAAGAAAATTATCTCCGTCAAAGAATTAAATGAATGTGCTTATAGAATATATATATATATATATATATATATATATATATATATATATATATATATATATATATATATATATATATATATATATATATATAAGAAATATCTTCGCTATGGGGAAAGCAACAGCAGTAGAAACTAATAGCAAATACAGTGTATATATATATATATATATATATATATATATATATATATATATATATATATATATATATATATATACATACATACATTGTTAATAGTATATTTATGTGTATATACACACACACACACACACACATATATATATATACTGTATTTGCTATCAGTTTCTACTGCTATATACAGTATATATATATATATATACATACATTGTTAATAGTATATTTATGTGTATACACACACACACACACATATATATATATATATACTGTATTTGCTATCAGTTTCTACTGCTGTTGCTTTCCCCATAGCGAAGATATTTCTGGTAACCCTTTCAGGGGCATGCCTATGAAATTCCCCCCCCCAACAAAGCTTTATTAGGGACACCAAATGCTAACTTCCTTCCCCTTGGTGACCCTCACAGCCTGTGAGACTATCTTGCAAGGGTCATAACACAAGTGTGGCCATTATGATTTTTTAACAAGTGTAGTTACAAAAACACCTGATCTGAAGGGTGGATGTTTATATCGGAGGGAGGGAAGGTTAGTTGTTGGGGGGGCCCCACAGCTCTGGGCCCCCCTGCAGTTGCAGAGGCTGCTCCCCTATTATGCCGCTGAACCCTTTGCAGAAATATAGTGCCTGCTTGCAGTGGTTTGGATTTAGTATATGCAAACCAGAGTTACAGATTGCCCAGCAAGCTCATGGTGAACCAGAACTTCTAGGAGTGGGTAAGGAGCTAAACAGGAATGGATCAAAAAGCCCTCTTAAAGGGAACCTGTACAGAGTACAATTATTGAAAATAAACACATGAGGTAACTTCAAATGAACATTACATTGTTACCTTGCCATCGGTTCCTCTCAGAAGCTCACCATTCTCTTCTGACAATAATCCCTTCCAGTTCTGACAACATTTTGTCAGAACTGAAATATATCAGTTGCTGTCAGTTATATATCAGTTGCTGTCAGTTACAGCTGAGAGGAGAACTGATGTGTCCATGTTTCCCTATGGCTCAAGTGGGTGATATTACAGTTTAACTGTGTGCTGACCAGGAAGCTGTTATGGTGTAATGGCCATTTTCAAAATGGAGGACAGAGAATTCCATTGATCACAGTGGACAAACAGGAACGCAGGAGAGGAGAAAGATTGATGAGTAGACTACACGGGAGGTAAGTATGACTTGTCTATGGTTATTTGACTTTTAATTTTGAATTCAGGTTTTCTTTAAAGGAACACTATCAATACCCAAGTGTTCTAAAATGACAATGTACAAATAATGTCTAAGTAGCTGTGTAAACATTTTCCTATTTTTCATGTTAAATATCAGAGGCAAAAGCTTTAATTCATTGTGTGTAGGATTTAGCTCTATTGGGACAAATCATTCGTAAAGGGGTGTCTGCTTCAATGCACAGCCAGTGTTGTTTTTTGCATATCAAAACAGAGTACAGAGTATTTTTCCCTGAAAGCAAAAAAAGTATGAAAAGCTGTGGTGTCACAGACAATTACAAATGTTTAAAACAAGTTACATTTACCCTGCTCTCCTGCAGACAGTTTAGAAACAGACAGCTTCTGTGAGCTTACTTTCACACAAAGAGTTACACACATAGTTAACTGATACACTGAGGGAATTACTCCTCCCCTCACTGCTTAATCTCCAGTCAGAATTGAGCACACTGCCCTGAGTTTAGAGTGAAAGGAATTTGTTACAGTAAACAAAAGAGATAAGCAAATGAAATGTATATATCATTATTTACCAGCACTTCAGGAACTCTCTCAAACTCAGGTTAAAAAATATATGGTAAATGATAGTGTCCCTTTAATAAAATGCTATGCAAATAGAAGTTTGCCTTCTTAAAAAAGAAGGTATTTGCGATTATTCAGATTGGAGTGAGCATATGATGTCTCTCAGGATGCAACACTGCTAATTATGCAAATCATCCTTTGTTGTCCCTGTAAGCTAACCACACCTCCAGAACCGCGGGACTGCAAAATTGTACAGAGCCACAATAATCCAACATGCAAAACTGTTTCAGAACTTTTTGGTCCTTTTTATCTCCTTAAACATTTCTAGGAGTTCTGGTTCACCATGAGCTTGCTGGGAAATCTGTAACTCTGGATGTTTCAAGTCCTACCTCATAGAGCCATATTAATCCATGCCATGCACTGATGAGGACCAACCAGTCTGAAACAGTCCGTATGCATGTTGGATTATTATGTTGGTGTTTAGTGCATTGTATATACTCCAGTAGCCATTTTTTTGTAGTCTTGTAGTGAACACTATGTTTCTATGGGAAAGCAGAGGAAGAAGAGACAAAGTGGTGACCTAGGGTGAGAGCAGCAGCTTCCTGGACAGCAAGTGATGCAGGTTGCCAGCCACATCATACCAACTGTAGATGCATGCAGCCCCGCAGCAACAGCCAGTGGTGCTCACCGCCAGGTCGTGATCACGCTTACGCGTGGATTCACGACCATTTTGACGCATTCCGCCTCGGACACGAAAATCCGTGAATAGATTTTCAACCACGAAAATCTACTTCGGCTTCGCGTGAATACGGACAGAAATTCGCATTCACGCTCGTGAAACCCGGCGCTAAAGTCGTGGTTTGCGGAGATGCGTCAAACTATGCGGAAGTGACACATTGCAGGCCAATCAGAGTGCCCCAGCCAGGCCCTAGCAACCAATCACAGGAGGGGAGCTATGCCCTCCCCTCCTGAATATAAAGCGGCGGCCATGATGAAAAGCTCTGTCCTTGCTAGACTGTGGTGCTGAGAGGATTATCTCCAGGCCATTGTTGTTTGAGCAAGTGCATTTATTGTGTTAAAAACAAAGCGTTTTTTTTGCTAACACTGCTCTTATACTGTACACAGTTAGCTAGTCAGTGAGTGATTGCTGTAGTTAGTTGTAGTCAGTGTAGTGTAGTGGGAGTGTGGGAGTCTAGTGATTATTTAACTGTGTGTAGTGCAGGCAGGTTCAGTGCTGCAGTGTAGTCAGTGTATTGGGAGTGGGGATTATCTGTGTGTAGTGCAGGCAGGCAGGTTAGTGCAGCTGCAGTGTTCACTTGTATATTCCAGTGACAGTTATACACTTGTACTATTTGCAGGCAGCCAGTCACACCGCCGGCGCCGCCACTCTCTGCCAGCGCTGTTCATTCATTCTGTCAGTGACCTTGTGCCGTGCCCAGTGCCCACTGCTCGCTGGCATATAAGCATCTCATTACACAGTGTGACATCCTTGTGTGCCCACTGCATCCTTCAGTGACCTAGTTGTATATCCAGTGCCCACTGCTGTGCCCACTGCATCCTTCAGTGACCTTGTACTGTGCCCACTGCATCCTTCAGTGACCTAGTTGTATATCCAGTGCCCACTGCTGTGCCCACTGCATCCTTCAGTGACCTTGTACTGTGCCCACTGCATCCTTCAGTGACCTAGTTGTATATCCAGTGCCCACTGCTGTGCCCACTGCATCCTTCAGTGACCTTGTACTGTGCCCACTGCATCCTTCAGTGACCTAGTTGTATATCCAGTGCCCACTGCTGGGCCCACTGCATCCTTCAGTGACCTTGTACTGTGCCCACTGCATCCTTCAGTGCCGTTGTACTGTGCCTGGTGCATCCTTCAGTGACCTTGTACTGTGCCCACTGGATCCTTTAGTGACCTAGTTGTATATCCAGTGCCCACTGCTGTGCCCACTGCATCCTTCAGTGACCTTGTACTGTGCCCACTGCATCCTTCAGTGACCTTGTACTGTGCCCACTGCATCCTTCAGTGACCTAGGTGTATATCCAGTGCCCACTGCTGTGCCCACTGCATCCTTCAGTGACCTTGTACTGTGCCCACTGCATCCTTCAGTGACCTAGTTGTATATCCAGTGCCCACTGCTGTGCCCACTGCATCCTTCAGTGACCTTGTACTGTGCCCACTGCATCCTTCAGTGACCTTGTACTGTGCCCACTGCATCCTTCAGTGACCTAGTTGTATATCCAGTGCCCACTGCTGTGCCCACTGCATCCTTCAGTGACCTTGTACTGTGCCCACTGCATCCTTCAGTGACCTTGTACTGTGCCCACTGCATCCTTCAGTGACCTTGTACTGTGCCCACTGCATCCTTCAGTGACCTTGTACTGTGCCCACTGCATCCTTCAGTGGCCTAGTTGTATATCCAGTGCCCACTGCTGTGCCCACTGCATCCTTCAGTGACCTTGTACTGTGCCCACTGCATCCTTCAGTGACCTTGTACTGTGCCCACTGCATCCTTCAGTGACCTAGTTGTATATCCAGTGCCCACTGCTGTGCCCACTGTATCCTTCAGTGACCTTGTACTGTGCCCACTGCATCCTTCAGTGCCGTTGTACTGTGCCTGGTGCATCCTTCAGTGACCTTGTACTGTGCCCACTGCATCCAGTGATTCATTACTAGCAACATGTCTGGCAGGGTTTCGCGGGGTGAGAGGAAAGGGAGTTCAATTGCCTCAGCCACTTCTGGGACTGCTCCACGTCCAGGGAGAGGATGCCCAGCTGTACGTGGTCGTGATGCAGCAAAAAGGGGGGCAGCAAAGCCTGGGCCGAGTCAGCGGACGCCATTGTCCAAATATTTTAAAGTTTCTGGTCCCCGTGTGGTGGTTGAGCAAATGGAACCTGACGTACTCATGGACATCATGATTTCCTCCCAGACCTCTACTGTGAGCACCACTCCAAGCAGCAGCAGCAGCCAACGTCCCACGCTTGTTGTGACATCCACCCCAGCACCCACTGGTCAGCAGCCCTCCCAGGATGACAGCGTTCTGTCCCTCAGTCTGGCTTCTGGGAACCTGCTGATGCAAGAAGCTCAGGACTTACTGGGGACTGATGTGGCAGAGATTGAGATCGGGCCACAATCACAAGCGTTGTTGAGTTCTGGTGATGAAGAAGAGGGGTCTGTGTCTGGGGATGTAGGGACAGAAGAGGAGGCGGGGGAGTCAGAGGAAGAGCTGGATTATGATGATGCTGCTGATGATGACGACGTTGTGGACCCTAACTATGTGCAGCCTGCTGAGTCCGTGGAAGAATGGTCAGAGGCAGAGCAGGATGACGAGTCACCTCGGCCTAGGCAAGGATATCGCCATATGTCAGGCAGGGGCAGGGGCATCGGCAGCAGTGGGCGTGGAGGAAGTAGACAGGACACTGCTTCAGCCGGCACCACCACCATGCAACCCCCAGCAACTACTACCACACATTGTTCCGCTGCTCCCTCTGCTAGTGGGGGCCACAGTAAATTAAAGTCACCAGTGTGGGATTGCTTTGAGGAATGTACTGATGACAAAAGGTATGCGGTGTGCAGGTTATGCAGCTAAAGATTGAGCCGTGGGAAAAGTCTGAGCAAGATGGGTACCTCATCCCTCCAGGGCCACCTGAGAAGCCGCCACTGCCGCGAGTATGCAGACTTTAAGAGGAAGCAGGCACTGCTGGCAGGGGTTCCTGAGAGCAGAAGGCCCACCAGCGCAGCAGCATCATCCCTCCCTCAGGGTCGTGAATCCCCCACAGCAGCAGCAGTAGTAGCACGCAAGCGCTCTTCCACCTCGGCTACTCAGGACACAGACATTGAGGCTGGCAGCCAGTGTTCGTCTCTCTCCTCTGTCTCCCCTGCATCCCAGCGTCGTCAGACCCTGCTGAGCGACACCTTTCAGGGTCTGACCAAGCCTCTGCCTCCAAGCCACAGGCGGATCCGCAAACTAAATGGCTTGCTGGCCCGGGCCATGGCATCACAGCTGCTTCCCTACTCCCTGGTGCAGGAGGGGAGCGCCATGCGGACGCTGCTCCAATTTGGCATCCCCGAGTGGCAAGTCCCCAGTCGCCACTATTTCAGCAGGAGCGCGATCCCAGCACTCCACAAGTTTGCGGTGGAAAACGTGGCCCGTTCCCTGGACTACTCTGTGGGCAAGCGGGTCCACGTGACCATGGACTCGTGGAGTAGCAGATTTGGGACAGGTCGCTACCTGTCCTTTACGGCCCACTGGGTGACACTGATGGAAGGGAGGGAGGACAAGAGCGCATCAGCCCAGCTAGTGGTGCCACCACGCGGGATCAGGGGGGATGCAGAAGGGTCCTGTCACGACACTCCCTCTGCACCCGGAAAGCAAGCCCGCCTCGGCAGCAGCAGCGCCAAGCCTCGGCACTGCCAAGCCCTTTTAAAATTGGTGACCCTGGGGAAGGAGAGGCTTACGGACACCAACGTCCTGGCCGCCCTCAGGAAGCAGGAGCGGAGGTGGCTGACCCCCAGAGGCCTGGAAGTGGGGTATGTGGCAGCCGATAACGGGGCCAACCTGGTGGCAGCAGTGCAGCAGGGAAACCTCCAGCACATCCCCTGCTTGGCCCACGTGCTCAACCTTGTGGTGCAGCGCTTCTTGCGCACCTACCAGGGGATGAGCGAGCTGCTGCAGGATGCCCGGGCGGTGGTACGCTTTTTCCGCCTGTCAGCCACTGCCTCTGCACTCTTGTCCACCTTACAGCAGCAGTATGGAAGGCCACAACACCGGATGATCATCGACATGCCAGTTCGCTGGAATTCGACTCTGGCCATGTTGGAGCGGCTGTGTCAGCACAGGCTGGCTCTTAGGGCCTACATGCTAGACCCAAGTGTCCCCAGCAACCAGCAAGTCCCCATGATTACTGCCACTCAGTGGACACTGATGCAGCAAGTATGCCTGGTGCTGAGTCCCTTCCTGGAGGCAACCAAGATGGTCAGTGAGGAGCGGGCCTCTGTGTGCCAGTGGGTGCCCTTGGTTTGTCTACTGGAGCAGGCAATGGACAATTTAATTGAGCGTGGGGATGAAGCCCTGAGGCAGTTGGAAGAACAGGAGCAGATGGCAGCACAGTCCAGCTCAGAGGAGGGCTCACAGCAGGTAGTGGAAGAGTTGGAGGTCCCTAACCTGAATGAGGAGGAGGAGGAGGAGCAGAGTGCAGCAGGCGTTGTACGTGGATGGCGGTTTGAGGAGGACAACGACATGGCACAGGAAGAGGACAGGCATGCGTTATGGGACAATGGCGAGGACGAGGAAGATCTTGCTGGCAGGGCCCACTTGTTTCCCATGGCTGTGCACATGTTGCGCTGCCTTCGCAGGGACACCCGGGTGATCCAGATGCGTTCAAGGGAGGACATCTGGATTACCTTGATGCTTGATCCCCGTCTGAAGGGGAAGCTGGGAGACTTAATGACGCCATCCACCACCGAGCAACGCACAAGGGAGTTGAAGGAGGCCGTTGTGCGCAGACTACTGGAAGCATTCCCCCAGCCTTCCACCCCCACTGTAACTGCTCTGCCAAGCCAGCAAGAGGTACCTGCCATTGCCACTAGCAGCACAACAACAACCACCAGCAGCAGCAACTGGTGCCCCGGAGACCTGAAGAGCCTAAGCAAGAGCCTGTATGCAGTGCAGCAGCCCAGAACAGAGGTGCCTGCCACAGCATCCACCACCAACCAGCACAAGCAACGACTGACCACCATGGTGTCTGACTATATGGGGTCATCCAGTGGGCTCAATGACACCGACAGCCCCGTGGACCCCTTGGAGTACTGGGTCAAGAGACTGGACATCTGGAGCGAGCTTTCCCAGTACGCCCTGGAACTCCTATCCTGCCCTCCTTCCAGTGTCCTCTCAGAGAGATGCTTTAGTGCGGCCGGTGGCGTGGTCACAGAGAAGCGCTCTCGGCTCTCCCACGCCTCTGTGGACAAACTCACCATCCTGAAAATCAACCAGGCTTGGGTGGAAGGTGAGTTCCTGGCCCCTATTGTCGGACACAGGGGGACATGAAGTGGCTGCTGCATGTGCTGTTGTTAACTATGCCTGCCTTTATAAAGACAGTTACTACCTGCCTAGTGCCTACCTTGTTTAATTTTTTGGTGTTATGGTACTACTACCAGTAAGTTGCCATGGTCCTCCTTCTGAGCTGCTGAACTGACCGCCCGCTTTGTCCTCCTGACTCAGTCGCTACTACACTCTGCGTTCACACTGCCCGGGTCACTGGGTGCATTTAATTTTTTGGCCAGCACTATGACGCTGTGCTACTACTACTACCACCAGTATGTTGCCATGGTCCTTCTGTGCTGCTGCTGCTGCTGCTGAACTGAACGCCCGCTTTGATGCTGTGCTGCTACTGCTGCTGAACTGAACGCCCGCTATGACGCTGTGCTGCTACTGCTACTACTACCACCAGTATGTTGGCATGGTCCTTCTGTGCTGCTGCTGCTGAACTGACCGCCCGCATTGTCCTCCTCCTCCTGACTCAGTCGCTTCCCACTGCTGCACTCTGCGTTCACACTGCCCGGGTCACCGGGTGCATTTAATTTTTTGGCCAGCACTATGACGCTGTGCTGCTACTACTACCACCAGTATGTTGCCATGGTCCTTCTGTGCTGCTGCTGAACTGAACGCCCGCTTTGTCCTCCTCCTCCTCCTCCTGACTCAGTCGCTACCACGGTACCACCAATGCACTCTGTCTGCGTTATCACGGCCCGGGTCACCGGGTGCATTTAATTTTTTGGCCAGCACTATGACGCTGTGCTGCTACTACTACCACCAGTATGTTGCCATGGTCCTTCTGTGCTGCTGCTGCTGCTGCTGAACTGACCGCCCGCATTGTCCTCCTCCTCCTCCTGACTCAGTCGCTACCACGGTACCACCAATGCACTCTGTCTGCGTTATCACGGCCCGGGTCACCGGGTGCATTTAATTTTTGGGCCAGCACTATGACACTGTGCTACTACTACTACCACCAGTATGTTGCCATGGTCCTTCTGTGCTGCTGCTGCTGATCTGACCGCCCGCATTGTCCTCCTCCTCCTGACTCAGTCGCTTCCACCAATGTACTCTGTCTGCGCTCACACTGCCCGGGTCACCGGGTGCATTTAATTTTTTGGCCAGCACTATGACGCTGTGCTGCTACTACTACCACCAGTATGTTGCCATGGTCCTTCTGTGCTGCTGCTGAACTGAACGCCCGCTTTGTCCTCCTCCTCCTGACTCAGTCGCTTCCACCAATGTACTCTGTCTGCGTTCACACTGCCCGAGTCACCGGGTGCATTTAATTTTTTGGCCAGCACTATGACGCTGTGCTGCTACTACTACCACCAGTATGTTGCCATGGTCCTTCTGTGCTGCTGAATTGACCGCCGGCATTGTCCTCCTCCTCCTGACTCACTCGCTTCCACCAATGTACTCTGTCTGCGTTCACACTGCCCGGGTCACCGGGTGCATTTAATTTTTTGGCCAGCACTATGACGCTGTGCTGCTACTACTACTACCAGTATGTTGCCGTGGTCCTTCTGTGCTGCTGAACTGACCGCCCGCATAGTCCTTCTCCTGACTCAGTCGCTACCACCACTGCACTCTGCGTTCACACTGCCCGTGTCCACTGACAACTCTGCTGCGATGTCATTGCTAATTGCTGCAAAAAAAAACAAAAAAAAAATTACAAAAACCTCTCTGGGGCCTTTTTGGCGTCAGACACTCATCCTCCTCCAGCGGTACCTTCGCCGCCAAGTGCCATTGGAACTCGCCTTCACCTCTTTGACTGCTTAACGCGTATATCCCTTTTTAAAACCACTTATTACCAATTAATAGCCCCATTTAAAGTGTTGATTTCACTTTAAAATCCATTTTCTCTAGAAAAAATTTTTTGGGGGGAATTTTTTATGTTGAAGTTATGTTGCCCCTTATCACCTCGATAATCCATGCAATTTGGAGGATTGTAGCATGTATGGGGGCTTTGTTATTAACGTTAAAAGAAAATCCCCCTCCGGGCGGGAATCCACGAGTGATTACGCCATTCACGGCAGAAAATCCGCGTGGTTGCGTGGACGCGGACAAAAATCCGCATGCGGCAGGGCCGAATGCGGATTTTTTTTTGCAACCAAGCGGATTGCTGAATTCGTGGATGAGGCACATCCGAGCATCCCTGGCAACAGCCTGACGGAGGGCCAGATGCAATTGAAAGCTAGGCAGACCTGCGGGGGCCACTAGAAAATGCTCAGCGGGTGGCAGGTGGCCAACGGGCTGGACTTTGGACACCCATGGGTTAAATGGAAAAAAAATTCCATTATTGGCTTCTAATGACCGTGGCTGTAATGGACATGTTGCGCAAACATACAAAGTATCAAAAACAGGACATTTTCATCTTAGACATCCAAAAATGTACCCAATAGGCAAATAGGTAAAATTTCCCTCACATTTAATTACAAACTCTCTAGATGACAACCAACAGGAAAATAAAGGGAAATGTTAGGTAGGCAAATAGAAGAGTAGGCTTCTGATTTATGTCACATTGTATTATGCCAGTTATCTGGTTATATGTCCAATGTACACCTCTGCCGGTGCTCTGTGTGGTGTTGTGTTGTCAGCTCAGAAAGGGCCACATATCCTTGTTGATATTTCATATTTAGAGGCTTGAATGGAAATTTGGACATCTCAGGTCAGCTTCAGACTGTATATTAGTGGTGCAGTCCCTGGGTCGCCCATCACCACCAAAAACAAGTCTTCGGGTATTACCGTGGTAGTATGCGGTAATCCCCGTCTGGCTCAAAACCCGAACAGGAAGTGATGCTCACTTGCGGTCACTTCCTGTCTGAGAAATACGATAGTGCACGCAAGCGTATTGTAGAGAAATACGCTTCTGCGCATTTGCGCCTGAACCACTGCCATCCTTTTTAAAATCCCTGCTTCGCCATGACTTCCAGTCCACCGTACGTCACCACAGGTTGTCGCAGAGGTTGCGCATTAACGTCAGTTTGTCCGCGCGGTAGATTGGCGAATTCCAACGCAACACATCGCATGCAGTCTGAAAGCACCCATAGGCTTTCATTAGCATAGTGGTGGGGTGCAATAAAATGACCCACCGCACCATTGTGAAAGGGCTCTGACTATTTGCCGTGGGGTGGTTACTGTGGAAATAATTAATATAGTCTTTATAACTGAATTGTGTTTATATCCTTTATACTTTGTATTCCTATATTACTAAAAGCTTTTCAGTATATTATGATAATGAGAACAAATTATTGGGGTAAGATTTTTTGTTATTTTAGGGCCTTCTGGAGGAGACACAGAACCGGTTTATACCAGTATTTCCTATGACGATTCTGAAACCCAGGAGAACTGATTTCTTGAGAAATGGAACGCAGATAATAAGTTGGCTGGAAAATAGAAACTTATACAGCAGGCCTGCCCAGACAGAAAATGAAAGTAGCAGGAATCAATAATGATTGGAAGATGCCATCTGAGAGGAGGAAGCTTTCACAGGACTATATTAACCCTCCTGGCGGTCTAAAAAATTCCGCCAGGAGGCACTGCAGCAGTTTTTTTTTTCTTATATCATGTAGCGAGCCCAGGGCTCGCTACATAATAGCCGCTGCTCAGCGGCATCCCCCCGCCCGCTTCGATCGCCTTCGGGATTTCCTGGAGGGCTTCCCCCGTTGCCATGGCGACGGGGCGGGATGATGTCACCGATGTCGGGACGTCATTGGGAGTCCCGATCCCCCCCTCAGCGCTGCCTGGCACTGATTGGCCAGGCAGCGCACGGGGTCTGCGGGGGGGGGAAAGGGGCGGGCGGCGCGACGGATACCAGCGATCGAGCGCGGGGCGGCGGCGATCGGTGTGCTGACGCATCTAGCAAAGTGCTAGCTGCGTGTAGCAAAAAAAAAAATTAAAAAAAATCGGCCGAGCAGGGCCGGAGAAAACCTCCTGCGCGGCTTACCGCCAATGAGGTTAAGAGAGAACAGACAATAGGTTTCACTTCTGGTGTCGGTGAGTTTGGATACAGATCCGCTCGTGTGATCTGATGCCAGAAGTCCACACGTGTCAATAACAATAACATTGCAGTTTGGCGAAGTGGAATCCTTGAGTTATTTTATAAGAAGGGTTATTGGATTACCTTCAACATTACAAAGTCAGAGGACGTAGTGCATATTTTATACTGGGCCATCTAACTTTGTACTTACAATGATCACACAATGCAGACCCCCAAAAATGTGCTCTCTAGGGACAGCCACTGTGTTAGATGGGTGTAAGCAGAGCAAAATAAATGGTTTGATAATGATTACCACTATACTATTATTCAAACCACATATAGAGGTGATTGTTATCACTACAGCACTAACAAAGAGTTAAAGCGGACCTGAGCTCCAAACTCCCTCTCTGCTCTAAAAGATAAGCAACAGCATAATAATCTTTAAAGAAAAAACATTTCTTTGTTACAGCTGATACAAATCCTGCAATAAATTTGCAGTGTGTCTACTTCCTGCTTTCTTGGAAGCAGACATAGGGTTAACATCCTGTCTTTACAAATTAGCTGCTCTGCCGAGGCAGCCAGCTGACACAGCTGGGAGATCAAATGTCTGTTGTGATAAGTCACAAATGAGGGGGGATTAGGCTAAACACTCTAAATATATATATGGTGCATTTCTCTATGTTTTCCCTCTGTCCTGTCTGTGCAAGAGGTCAGATCCACATTAATACACAGACTGGAGAAGCTCAACATCTGCATCCTCTATACCAACGCTGGTTGCTAGAAGTGAGGAGGCATTTGTTTCGCACTACTTGACCCGTTGTCTTCCCTTAAAGATATAGGTGGTTTTGGCAGTGATTCTAAGTCACCACTAGAGTGGGCACTGGATAAGCTGAAAGAAATTCCAAGCTTATACTTTACTTACAAATGTTGTTTTTTGTGAAAATATTACTTATTTCTAGTTAAAGCAATTACATTCTTTTCAAGTTATATACGCATGAAATAAAAGATGAAATCACCTATGGCATATTCAGAGGAAAACCATTAAGTGCAATTTACTTTTTACAGTAAATAAAGCTAGTAAATACGTTCTTCCTCTATATAAGTTTCAGATAATTCACTGAAAGGAGGAATACTGCATTGTAATCATTAGTCTCTGTTTCAGTGTTTCAGTCTAACAGTGATCTACTACTCTGTGCTGCCCTGTGTTATCTTTACTATTATAGTAGTATGAAACTCAGCATTTCCTCTTTGTTCATAAAATCTACTACCACAAAAATTGTCGCTGAATATCATTTAAACAGTTAAACACCGCATTTTGTGATGGTAGCTGATTAGCAGTTGCAAGCAGGTAACAATCATACTCACTAGGACCAGATTTACCATAAGGGACATGCCTACAGGCGCCTGATGATGGAATGTTGGCTCACTCCCCTCCCTGAGTGCCTCCCTCCCTCCTTCCCTATGCAGAGTCCCGAGCAGAGCGTAAATGAGAGCTTACTCTCTCTGCTCTCGGCATTCCACTGATGAGATTTTCCTTCAGGCAGGGGCACTTCTAGCTACTTGATACTGAGGTTCCTCTAGCTAATAAATACTTGGGGGCACCTCTAGCTACTTAATATTGAGGGTACTCCTGGCTACTTAATACTAAGAGGCACCTGTAGCTACCTATGATGGACAAGGGAAGTAAGGGGGAAGTGACAGCTGGGCCAGCCAGCATACTTGCGATGTGGTTTGATGGGGGTTTGTAGGTTTATGGAAGGCGAAATCTAAGGTGCCAGGACATCTGTGCCTATGGGCTCCTGTGAGGTGAATCCAAGCCTAATACTCGCCATCAGCAAGTTCCATGCCAAATTCTGCATAGACTACACAGGGACTGCTTTCCAAACAGACATGAGGCCCAATTCCTAAATAATGGACAGCACTGACTCACTGCTTGAAAACCGTACAGACAGTAAATCGGACACATAGCCACCTACCTTACATAGACTTTGCCATGCATCAAAAAATGAATATTTTAGTTCTAAACACACTAAATATGCTAAAATATTCTGTGAATTCTCTTGAACTCTGTTAGACTTCACAGCACATCTTCATAAATCAGCTCTTTGTTTTACTAGACTAGACTGGACGAGACTGGATGTGCGTCAGTGAATCTGCATAATTAAGGATGGCTTTTCAAAGGCAGCCTTCCTTTTGAATTATATATCTAAAAATTTGGCAAATTCAAAAACTCCCAGAAGGTTATAGTTATTGTGCGTCAGAGATAATTCCTTTGGTATTTAGTTTCCATGGACCCCGTACTGTGTTATCACTTGCAAACAAAATAGAAATCACTTGCTGTCGTGTTAGAGGAGTTAAATGCCTACCTGAGGTGTGACATGATTAACTTCACATTCTTTAATGTTGTTGGTACTAATAAGCTGAAATTGAACTGTCATTTCTATACCCAGAGCCTGTAAAACTGTAGAAAAAAAGAGAATACACAAAAGAGCAATGCGGCTGCCATTCTAAGATCAGGAGGCAGTCTTATTCCTTTTCCTTTCAAGCATTAGAATGTCTTCTTTAATTTCCTCTGGAACTTCTGAGAAACCTGAGATATCTGGCCAATATGTCAATTCATGGTGGTGACTCTCACACAGAGGTGTAACTAGAGGGGAGCAGTACCTGTGACTGCAAGGGAAGGGGGGGCAGAGCTTAAGGGAGCCTCAACTACTACTTTACTCCTCCTGATAAATGGTTCCATCCTTTAGATCAGGTTTTTTTTGTGTGGCTACACTTTATATGGGCAGGCACGTGCAGAGGGGGGTGCTCTGGGTGCCCAGGCACCCCCCTTTTTAAAATCTTCAAAAAAGGTCCCTCTGGCCGTGCAAAATAAGCTCTGCCCTGACCGTGATAAGCCCCGCCCACCCACTGGAAGCTACACCCCCACCTGGGACACTTTTAAGTGAAGAGGCCCAGACAGGAATCCTAGTGTGGCATACTGACCTCTCCCTCCACCTAGGACCCATACTGACCTCTATCACCCTCAGCACCCACAGTGACCTCTTCCTCCACTTAGTACCCACAGTCACCACTCCCTCCCCTAGCACCCACAGTGACCTCTACCTTCACCTAGCAACCACAGTGACCTCCCCCCTCACCTGTGACCCATACTGACCTCTACCTCCCTCAGCACCCACAGTGATCTCTCCCTCCACCTAGCAACCACAGTGACCTCTCTCTCAACCTAGGACCCATACTGACCTCTCCCTCCCCAGTACCCACAGTGACATCTCCCTTCACCTAGAACCCACAGTGACCTCTCCCTTTCACAGTACCCACAGTGACCTTTCCCTTCACCTAGCATCCACAGTGACCTCTCCCTTCCCCAGCACCCACAGTGACCTTTCCCTACATCTAGCACCCACAGTGACATCTCCCTTCCCCAGCACCCACAGTGACCTTTCCCTCCCCAGCACCCACACTGACCTATCCCTCCCCCAGCACCCACAGTGATCTTTCCCTCCCCAGTGGCTACCCGCCTGTCTCCTGCAGCACCCACAGGGACCTCCCATCCCAAAAGCAGCACCTACAGTGACCTCTCCCATTGCACGTGCCCACAGTGGCCTCTCTCAACACCCAGCATCCACTCCCTCCTCCAGTAACCACACTGACCTCTCCCAGATCCCACAGTGAGCTGCCCTTCCCCCAGCACCCACACTGATATCTACCTCCTCCAGCAACCACACTGACCTCTACTATGCCATTCATAGCAGCACCCGCAGTGACCTCCCCTTCCTCCAGCACCCACAATGACCTCTACCTCCCCCAAGACCCACAGTGACCTCCCACAAAGGACCCACAGTGACCTCCCTTTCCTCTAGCACCCATACTGACCTCTACCTTCTACAGCACCCACAGTTACTTCTCCTCCCAGCACCCACCGGGACCTAACCTTCCACCAGCACCGATACTGAACTCTACCTTCCATAGCACCCACAGTTACTCCTCCCCAGCACCCACACTGACCTCTACCTCCTCCAGCAACCACACTGACCTCTACCTCCCCTAGCAGCAACTATGCCATTCATAGCAGCACCCACAGTGACCTCCCACCCACTGCACCCACAGCAATCCCACCAATATTCAGCACTCACATTACACTTAACTAGAAACCCCCACTATAGCAAGCACCCAGTACTCACACCAAGCACCCTGCATCCAATACTCACATCCAGGCTCCATATGGCACTTAGTACTTGCATCAAACAACCACATTACACCCAGTACCTGCACCCCTTCACCCTATAGCTGGCACCCAGTACTCACACCCACATGGCACAGTACTTGCACCCAGCCCCGACGTGGCACTCACTACTCACACCTGCACACAGCCTTCACATGGCACCCACTATCTGCACTCACACAACCAGTACTAGCATCCGAAGTACCTGCACTCATAACCCACATGGCACACAATGCCCACGCATAGCTAGCACCTAGTGCAGGCATGGCACCAAGTATTCGCACCTATGTAATGCCCAGTACCTGCAACCAACACCCACATGCTTCATCTGCAGTAGTTCCAGTTGCACTAAGCCCCCACTTGGTGCCCAGCACAAACACCAAGCACTCACATATGACATCCAGTACTTGCACACAGAACTCACATGGGACTGAGTACCTGCAATCAACACCCACATGATGCTTGATACCAGAATCAACATGACACCCTGGGCCAGCACCCAGAACCCACATGGCACCCAGCATCTGCCTTTAGCACCCACATGACAACAAATACCCCACTAGCCAGCACCCATCACCCATATGTCACCAAGTACTTACTCCCAGTACCCACTTGGCACTCAATACTTGCACCTAAGACCCCCCATACCCCCATAATCAACACCCACATGGCACAGTACTCACATGGCACCAAGTTCCAAAGCCATCCACAAAGTACCAAAGACATCCAGTACATGCACCCAGATCTCACATGGCACTAAGTACTTGCAATCAACACCCGCATGACACTCGATACCCAACCATAGCCAGAACTCTCATGACACTCTGTACTTACACACAGAACCCACATGGCACCCAGCATCTGCATTCATCACCCACATGACAACCAATACCCCGCTAGCTAGAAACGAGGAGGTGGGCATGCGGGGGAAGGCGTTACCAGGCCCCTTTTTTAAATTTGAGCACCCCCCACTGCAGTTTGGTGAATCAGGGCCCATGTCTCCAAGCAGACCACCCATCTGTACCACAGATTAACTATCAAACCATCCCAACACAGCATTTTTACACAGGCAGACCTTTTCATTTTAAGCATCTGAGCAGCAGCCATTAATCTTTGTCAAATCTCTGTGCCATATCTTTTCTACAGTAACCATCTAAGTACTGTAGCCTTTGCATAAGGGGGAAGGGGGGGAAGTATGTTTGGGCTGTAGGCAATGCTGTGTATCCTGAGCAGCAGCATTTTATTTGTTTTTTTATGGCTACTGCTGACTCAGGTAACTGACAGGCAGGTGAAGCGCGGTAGCTGCGGAGGAATGGGAGAGAGTGCACGCGTTTATGTTAATGCGTGCACTCGTCTAGGTTGCTAGGCGATGGGGTATGCGCAGCGGGAAACGAGCGCAGAAGAACTGTCTGAAAGGGAGCTGCTTGCGCTGACAGCGCGAGCAGCCAAAAGGGCGCGTGAGGAGCCGTTAGAGAGACTGGATATAGCCAGTCTCTCTGAGGTGTTGCGCAGCAGTTGTGTGGCGGTGAGGAAAGGCATGAGGGAGGGGACATAGCGGAGATGGCTGGCACAGTCTGGAGGAGACAGAGCCCGAGCAAGGCAGCGTGTCATGGCAGAAATCCCTTGGGACTTCTGCAGCTATCCACGGCTAAATCCAGTGACAGGAATATAGCTTGAGAGAGATAAGAAAAAGACACAGAGATTCCAATATGGTGTAGTATGCTAAGGACAATAGTGAATAATGTAATGTGAGAAGGTTATACTCACAAACAAGGGTTACCGCTGAGGCAACCACTGTGAATGCAGGTGAGGAGATTAGACCTGTCCTCACTCAGGGTTAAGAAGTCGCTCTCTGTAGATAGAAGAAAGGTAGGGGTGGGTCCCCCTTCCACCAAGGGTGGACACTATAATGACTTTGATGAACAGAGGCGCCAGCAGAATAAAAACAATAATTAAACGTTTTAAAATATGCTGGGGAGGCAGTGGTGGACTTACCTCCAAAAGCAGACAAGACTACTTGTCTGACATAAATAAACACTTTATTAGTACCCCAAGAGATGCAACGCGTTTCGCAGGACCAAGCCGGCTTCATCAGGCAATGAAACTGGAAAAAACTTTGGACAAAGGCAAAAAATAAATAAATATATATATTTTTTTTTTTCTTCCCCCAACATTTTTAGCAATTGATATATTTGTATGCACCGTATGAATGCTTTTTATATTATGTAGCTCACTGCAGTACTGTACTTTTTGCCTTTGTCCACAGTTTTTTCCCCTGTTTTATTGCCTGATGAAGCGGCTTGGTCCTGCGGAACGCGTTGCATCTCTTGGGGTACTAATAAAGTGTTTATTTATGTCAGACAAGTAGTCTAGTCTGCTTTCGGAGGTAAGTCCACCACTGCCTCCCCAGCATATTTTAAAACTTTTAATTATTGTTTTTATTCTGCTGGCGCCTCTGTTAATCAAAGTTATAGCTTGAGAGAGGCATCCATAACTAAAAGAGACAGGAGAGAAGATGAAAGTGGGATCCTGTGTGAGTGAGACCGCAAGAATACTCGCTGGATTTGATGAGTATAAAAGCTGATTGTGTTACCAGGCCAATTTAAACTAGAAAGAGAAATAGACTGTAGTGACAGATAACAGAGCAGAAATATATATTCTGCTTATGTATAAGAGAGAAATAGACAAACAGCTGAGAGCCATAAATATACTCACCTGTAGCTATTTGATCCGGTGCTGGTCCTTGGACACCTAGGAAAGAAATAAAAGCAGAATGAATAACACTAACTTACCAGTGTAAAAGAGGCTATTGGTTAGTTACCTTTTTAAAGACTGTGTAGCTCGCAAGCAGATCATCCTGTGGAGAAAGAAATTATACAATTTAGTAGAGGAATCTCATGCAGTGAAGAGGCTGTGTTATATATTTTTTTTCTTTTTTTGATGATATTCAGCTTTTTCCGTGTTCTTCTTTTTGAAAATCGACCGCTGGAGTTCACCTGCAAGAAAAGAGAAGATTGTTTTTATTAACTTTTTGCCGACCGCCTAACGCCGATTGGTACGCCTAACGCCCCAGGACCGCCTAACGCCGATTGGCGTAAAGTCCTGGGGCTCTGTTTTGCAGGAGATCGTGCGCAGGCTGCGCGCGCATCTCCTGCTTGGGGGGTGGAGCTCCGCCCCACCTTCAGTCGGGAGACTGTTAGACGGCGTGATTGCCGTCTATTTACACGTACAGCCGTGTCACACGGCTGTCCCCCTGGGGGACAAGAGAGCGATCGGCTCTCATAGACTGAAGCCTATGACAGCCGATCGCCGTAACTGGCTGGCTGTGGGGGGGGGGGAGGGAGGGAGGGAGAGAAGGGAATTAAAGAAACAGTTGTTTTTTTTCAAAAAGCACCAACAATAATATTAACCACTTCCCAACTGAGGGGTTTTACCCCCTGACCACCAGAGCAATTTTCACCTTTCAGCGCTCCTTCCATTCATTCGTCTATAATTTTATCATTACTTATCGCAATGAAATGAACTATATCTTGTTTTTTTCGCCACCAATTAGGCTTTCTTTAGGTGGGACATTATGCCAAGAATAATTTTATTCTAAATGTGTTTTAATGGGAAAATAGGAAAAAATGTGGGAAAAAATTTATTATTTTTCAGTTTTCGGCCTTTATAGTTTTTAAATAATGCATGCTACTGTAATTAAAACCCATTAAATGTATATGCCTATTTATCCCGGTTATAAAACCGTTTAAATTATGTCCCTATCACAATGTTTGCCGCCAATATTTTAGTTGGAAATAAAGGTGCATTTTTTTCAGTTTTGCGTCCATCCCTAATTACAAGCCCATAGTTTATAAAGTAACAGTGTTATACCCTCTTGACATAAATATTTAAAAAGTTCAGTCCCTAAGGTAACTATTTATGTATTTTTTTTAAATTGTAAATTTTTTATTTTTTTTTAATTACAAAAAAAAAAAAATTGGGGAGTGTGGGAGGTAAGGAGTTATTTTTTTGTGTAAAAAAAGTTTATTTGTGTGTAAAAAATGGTTAGGGTGTAGTTTTACTATTTGGCCACAAGATGGCAACATTACCAATTTGTTTCATACGACCTGCAAGCGTCCTTCCGGACTCTTGCACGAAGTAGAAAGAGGCTGGAACTTTGTTATTTTTTCACAATGATCACGCTGCTCAGCCGAGCGGCAGCAGATCATTGCGGGGCTGAGATCAACGAACGGGAATGGATTTTCCCGTTCGTTGATCTCTGGGCGAGCGGGCGGCGGCGTGTTTACTAGCGGCGGGCGGCGTGTTTACGAGCGGGAGCGCGGACAGCGGCGGGAGTGCGCAGAGTACGGATTTCTCCGTCCCTGGGGGTGAAAGGATGGAAAAAGGGGCGGAGAAATCCGTACGCGCGGGGGTAAAGTGGTTAATTTAAAAAAAAATAAACATGGGGGGAGCGATCAGACCCCACCAACAGAGAGCTCTGTTGGTGGGGAGAAAAGGGGGGGGGATCACTTGTGTGCTGTGTTGTGCAGCCCTGCAGCTTGGCCTTAAAGCTGCAGTGGTCAATTTTACTAAAAATGGCCTGGTCACTAGGAGGGTTTAGCCCTGCAGTCTTCAAGAGGCTAATTATTTATTTATTTGTATTAATACATTGATATTTATTAACTCATTTATAATATTAACTCCCTAACTTATTTATTTATTTATAAATTTGCTAACCTATTTATTTATTAAGTTATTTATTTATTTGTATTTATTTATTTATTTATTACTTAACATCTGGATCAATTGACTGTTTGGAAAACATCCAGATACCCCCTTAAGAAACACCATTGAAGTTGGGTAGATACTGGGAATTTAAACAAAACAAGGGTTTTGCTGATCAGCAAAAATGCTATAGTATAGAGACACTGTATTATCCAATTTCTCTCTCTTATACGCTAATTGAACTTTATATGGGAGATATGGGACTAAATTAGTACGGTTATCATTTATTTTAGGATAATTTATGGACTAGATCTGTTTGGAATACTCACCACAAGTCCGATTGTTTTGTGAATTGTTGTTAACCTGGAATTCCTTTTCAGTTGCCATGGAAGAATTGATGGAGAAGAATGAAGATTTCAAGCAAATCTGGAATATGTAGAGAATATATTGTAATAATTTCCATTGGTTGAGAGTGTTCATTTTTCTTGGACCTATTATATATTTCTTGGTCCTAATACATTTTGGGTTTTCAATACTCTGTGTTGGTGTCTGATGAGTTCTGACAGTCGGCGGTATATTAAACTGGTTACAGTACCAGCGGTCTCTGCCCCCTTAAGGACCAGGACAGCTGGTACAATAGCGACAGAATACTGACGAATAGCCGCACATACCCACCACAACAACCATCCACGCTGCACGCCAGGAGCCTCAGGACAACCAGTCATGTGAGCTGGTCACTCAGGAGCTGCTTTCATTGGCTCCTGACCGTGTCTATCAATGTAAGCCTATGGGAGTTGCTTACATTGATAGGCACGGCCAGGAGCCAATGAAATTGGCTCCTGACCGGCTCACATGGCTCTGCAGTCATAGAGACTGACAAGGCGAGTGAGCTGCTACAGAAGATGGCAAGGAGACAGCGGCGAGATCGGTGGGAGCAATGAAAACAGCGGATACTCGCTGCCGTGGTGAATTGAAATCTACGCCCTGGCAGCAAGATCAGCATCAAAACAGGGCGTGGAATTCAATTAGCGTGGTCCTTAAGTAGTTAAAGTATACAATACCTTCAGATCACAAGGTGATTTTCTACCTGTACTATTCACGCCACTGACACATTCTGAAACAGCCACCTGTAGCAAGATCAGGTGTTCTGAGTTTCCTGATCTGCATGCACGTTCCAGTGGAATGAGTTGTGAGATACTAGATGTAGACCATCAGGATTACAGCCAAAACACAAGGAGGTTAGATTAGGCAGCCTCCATAACTGTTAATCTACTCAGAAATTATCTAAATGTAAAAAACAAAAGAAGCTCTAAGCTCCTTTACACTATCTGAAGCCGATACATTTTCTTCCTAGAGATGGGCTTTCAATTTAGCTGTGAATTTCCTCTTGGCCACACATGTAAGGAAATATGTATTGGAATTGCCTCATCCCTTCACTTTGCTCCTAGAGAGCTTAATGGTATGCTGCATGATTAGCATGGAAAACGTGCCCTCTCCTTCAGAACCAGCAGCAAAGAAAGAAACCTCGAGAGACCTCATGACTGCTACTTTACAGGCTAAATAAAATACGCAATTCATGTTGAAAAGAAACATTTTAAAGCCATTGTTATAATATTTTTAAAACTGTCTAAAACAAGTTTTTAAAAGCGAGTGTAAAACATAAGATTACTTTTTCAGAGATGCAAAAAATGTCTTGAAACCCTTTAAAAAAAAAAACATACGTGTGACCAGGGCAGTTTCTAGGCTATAGAGTTCCAAGGGCCAGGGTGTATAAATTGCGCCAACCTCCCCTGGAAGACTTGGGCACACTATTGCAATGTGGTAGAGGAGGTCCCCTCTGATTGATTTTTTTATAGAAGTGATTAGAAAATTGATCAGAAAAAGAATCAAAAATTAGATTGGGCCTGCCAGAAATTATAGATTCGAACCATCTATCTGATGGCAAATTGCCTGATGTGTACCAGGCATAATAACTGTAGATGCACTGTTTGTAAAGTACACCAATCATAACCCAGAGGAACATTTTTTTTTAAAAGAGTGTTTTAGTTTGTAAAGGTGGCCACTGACGGTCCAATTTCTAGTGAAAAATCGTTCGAGCGATCAGATAATTCTAATTGGATTGGTTGTAAATAATCTCTGTTAATGGGCATAATCGATTGCAAACAATTATAAAAACAGTTTTGTTGGTTTTGATAGATAGGAAGCAAAGATTGGTTAGTTGATGGTGTAGTGAACAATTCCACTTCCAATCAGAATTATCTCATCGCTCGAAAGATTTTTCCACTAGAAGTTGGATCGTTAGTGGCCCCCTTAAGCATTGTCATCACTCTGTGACATGTGAGCTATTTACAACAATGAAGTGATTTCTTACAATTAGGATACTTTTAATGAGATTGACTTAAATCAAATACTCTATAGCTTTATCGAAATCATTTTTTATTTTTTTTATTTTGACTTTTTTTTTGGGGGGGGGGGGGGGGGAGAGATTGCATCACCATAATATGCCCAGGGTGCTATTGCTTATTGAGATAACCTTGCTATTAAAAAAAAATCAGCTCTGAACTTGCAACGTTTACACTATTCTTCTACACTATGTGGTCAATGGATCGTACTCAAAATTGGAGACTGTTAGCAGTGGGGTCTCACAGGGGTCTGTACTGGGTCCAGTGCTCTTCAATTTATTTATTAATGATCTAGTAGATGCAGTAGTGAGCAATGTTGCTATTTTTGCAGATGATACAAAATTGTGCAGAATCATCAACTCTCAGGAAGATAGTGACATATTGCAACAGGATCTGGATAGGATGGCTATATGGGCACATACATGGCAGATGAAATTCAATGTTGAAAAATGTAAAGTCATGCATTTTGGTCGTACCAATGGTCTAGCACCATACAAAATAAATGGGATACAGTTGGGGACATCAAACTTGGAGAAGGACTTAGGAGTACTCATCAACAACAAGTTAAATAATCATACTTAATGCCAAGCCGCTGCAGCTAAAGCTAACAAAATTTTGGGATGCATAAAAAGGGAAATAAAAACTCGAGATGCTAGCATAATATTGCCCCTGTTTAACTCTCTAGTAAGGCCACATCTGGAATATGGAATTCAGTTCTGGGCACCACATTACAAAAAAGATATTGCAGTTTTAGAGCAGGTGCAGAGACGAACAACAAAATTGATACGTGGGATGGAAGGTCTCGCTTACCAAGAAAGGTTAGATAAACTGGGTTTATTTAGTCTAGAGAAAAGACGCCTTAGAGGGGATCTAATTAACATGTATAAATATAATAGCTTGGCGGATGAGCTTTTTGTCCCTAGGCCTTCTCAAAGGACTAGAGGACATGATCTGCGCATGGAGGAAAAACGTTCTAGCCATTTATTTAGGAAAGGGTTCTTTACAGTAAGAGTGATTAAGATGTGGAATGCATTGCCACAGGAAGTCGTTATGGCAAACTCTATACCTGCATTTAAAGGGGGCTTAGATGCTTTCCTTGCATTGAAAGACATCCATGGCTACAATTACTAGGTTATGCCTAATGATGTTGATCCAGGGATTTTATCTGAGTGCCATCTGGAGTCGGGAAGGAATTTTTCCCTTTTGGGGCTAATTGGACCATGCCTTGAAGGGGTTTTTCGCCTTCCTCTGGATTAACAGGGATATGTGAGGGAGCAGGCTGGAGTTGTACTTTGTACTGGATGAACTCGATGGACGTACGTCTTTTTTCAACCAAAATAACTATGTAACTATGTAAAGAGAATCTGTAATTAAAGGCAATCCCCTGGGGCGTACTCACCTCGGTAGGGGGAAGCCTCTGAATCTGGTCAAGGCTTCCCCCATCCTCCTGTGTCCCACGGAGGTCTCGCTGCGGCCCTCCGAACAGCGGGATTGTAAATATTTACCTTCCTGGCTCCAGAGCAGGTGCAGTATCGGCTCTCCGCTCGGAAATAGGTGGAAATAGCCGATCTCTGTCAGTCTGCTCTACTGCGCATGCGCAAGTCTTCTGCGCCTGCGCAGTATAGCGGACCCGACTGGAATCAGCTATTTCCATCTATTTCCATGCTGAGAGCCGCAACAGCGCCCCCCAGTGGAGCCGGGAAGGTAAATATATCAAGCCTTCTCAGGCTTGTAGAGCCAGGATTGCGATTTCGGGGGAGCCAGTGCTGGATTGCCTGCAGCTACAGGGGAGGGGGAACCTCATTGTGACCCTGAGGCTTCCCCCTCCTGGGGTAAGTACCCCCAGGGGCCTTTTTTTTTAGTACAGAGTCTCTTTAACTTTAGATATGGGCAAAACGGCATCATTATTTCCACCAGAGTCCATTTTATTGTAAGGTGTAACGATCGGTGAAGCACAGAGAGGTCTGATTACCGGTGACCTGCAGCGTCACGGGGAATACAGACGTATACCAGATTATATGTGATCTGCAGTATCACCGATAATCCAATATACTGGCTAACCTCTGTTCACCTGAGTAGAGTGTAGTGTTTGGTGTAACAGTAACACAAAAATGCCGAGGCCTGGGTGCAGCAAGGAGAACTGCACGGATTCCTTCCGCAGACCTGAGCTCTCCAAGACGGGAGGAGTCAGACTGACAGTAGGAAGGAAAGTCCGAGAGTGACACTCAGGAAGAAGTGTCACTAACAGGACTGGGAACCGCCTCCAATCGTGAGGTCGGTTCTCGAGGTCGGACAAGCCAGGTCGTACACACACGGACAGATAAAGTACAAATACAGTAGGCAAAGGCGGAGTCAAAGTACAGGCAGGGTTCGGCAACGGGGTATCAGATATATCGGGGTACAAAATCAGGAGGCAGAAACAGAGTCTAGGAACGAGCCGAGGTTCGGCAACAGAGTATCAGAAATATCGAGGTACAAGGTCAGAGTTCAGGCGGATAGTCGAGGCAGGCAAAAGTCATAACAAATAATCACAATCAAACTAGTACTTTAGCTATCAAAATCTATCTAAGTGTAGGATTACAGCTCCTGCTGGTCCCGGCACACTTGAGGATCTGACTACGGATCTGGGTGCTCCCACATGTGTGATCGCAACGCCAGACGAAGCAAGAGTGAACAGCCGGCAGTATATATGCACCTAAGCATCCCCTGCACCTCCCAGATTGCTGGACCAATGGGGAGCGGAGTAAAGAGTCAGCTGACCTGCCTGATCAGCTGACTCTCTCCCGGGTGTCATAAGGCCTGCTTGAGTGCGCGCGCGCGCGTCACTCTAAACTCTGTGGGACTACGGGTCCCAGCCACCGCAGCCCCGCTCAGCGGTGTCTCTGCTGCGGGGACATGTGCGCGAACCGCCGCGTCCAACGCGGCGGTTTCGCCGCGTTGCCCCACCTGCTGCATGGAGGCAGCCGCCTCATGATGTGAAGAGGCGGCTGCCTCTCCGTGTGATGCGGAAAGAGCCGCCCGCCGCTGGCTCATGGCGGCGGCTCTTCCGCGATTCCTCACAGTACCCCCCCCCCCCCCCCAAGGAGTGGACTCCGGACAGCTCCTTCTAGGCTTCTCTGGATGTGAAGCGTGAAATTCCCTTACTAACTCATCCGCATGCATGCGGTTCCCAGGTACCCATTGCCTCTCCTCAATGCCGTACCCCTTCCAATGTACGAGATACTGTACCGAGTTCTGTACAGTACGTGAGTCTATGATCTTCTCCACCTCATACTCGGGTTGGGCATTGACTAACACCGGAGGAGGAGGAGTGGGACCCACCTGGGCTGCGGGTTTGAGAAGTGATACGTGGAAAGACCTCACTCCACGCATGCTGGCGGGAAGATCCACGGTATACGTGACATCGTTGATCTTCCTAGTAACTGGGAATGGACCCACGAACCTGGGACCAAGTTTGTCAGAGGGTTGTTTCAGGGTCAGGTGACGAGATGACACCCAAACCAAATCTCCTGGTTGAAATCTCCACTCTACCGAGCGTCTCTTATCAGCCTGACCTTTCTGACTCTGAAATGCTTTAACGAGATTATTCTTAATGGTCCACCACCTGTCTCTAAATGACCTTTGCCAGGCCTCCAAAGCTGGGAACGGAGTGGATGCAACTGGCAAAGGAGAGAATTTAGGCAATTTACCTGTCACAATCTGAAATGGACAGAAACCTGAGGAAGAGCTCTTCAAGTTATTGTGGGCAAACTCTGCATAAGGAATATATTTAACCCAATCGCTCTGTGTCTCGGCAACATAGCACCTCAAAAATTGCTCTAAGGATTGGTTGACCCTCTCCGTCTGGCCGTTTGTCTGCGGGTGGTACCCCGAGGAAAATGACAATTTCATGCCCATTAGGTGACAAAATGCCTTCCAAAACTTCGAAACAAACTGGACTCCCCGATCGGATACTATGTTTTCTGGAATGCCATGCAGTCTGAAAACATGGATGATAAATAAATCGGCCAGTTCCTGGGCCGAGGGGAGTCCTTTCAGAGGCACGAAGTGGGCCATCTTACTAAAACGGTCAACCACCACCCAAATAACTGACATGCCCTCAGATCTCGGAAGCTCTCCCACAAAGTCCATGGACAAATGGGTCCATGGCTCACTCGGGGTGGGCAAAGGCTGTAAAGTACCTACAGGTGCCAGGCGGGAGGGCTTGCTTTTTGCGCACACCGCACATTCCCTGACAAACTCCTTACAGTCGGCGGCCAGCGAAGGCCACCATACACATCTGGCCACGAGATCTTGCGTTCTGGACGCTCCCGGATGTCCCCCATTCTTATGGGAATGAACCATCTCCAAGATCTGAAAACGGAGTGGTAACGGAACAAATAACACCCCGTCTGGTTTCCCTTCTGGGATATCCTGCTGAAAAGGACTCAAAGTCTCTTTCCAGTCCTCCCAAGTCTCGGTGGCGGCTAACACCATACTTCGTGGGACAATGGTCTCGGAAACAGAGGGCTGTGCTGTCTCCGGCTCAAAACACCTAGAAAGTGCGTCCGCCTTGGCATTCTTACTACCTGGCGTGTATGTGATCAAAAATGTAAATCTCGAAAAAAATAGCGACCACCGAGCCTGTCTCGGGCTTAACCTTTTAGCCCCCTCGATGTATTCTAGGTTTTTGTGGTCGGTAAAAACCGTGATCGTGTGCTCGGCTCCCTCTAGCCAATGACGCCATTCTTCAAAGGCCAATTTGATGGCTAGGAGCTCCCTGTTGCCTATGTCGTAGTTTCTCTCTGCCGGAGAGAACCTTCGAGAAAAATAGGCACACGGGTGTAGTCTACCCTGAAGACCAGAACGCTGGGACAGCACAGCCCCCACCCCGATCTCCGAGGCGTCTACCTCAACAATAAACGGAAAGGAAGTGTCCACATGTCTGAGTATGGGGGCTGAGCAGAACAACCCCTTTAACTTAGAAAAAGCCTGTAAGGCCTCGGGAGACCAATGAGTGGTGTCTGCCCCTTTTTTAGTAAGGCTAGTGAGAGGGGCGACAACTGTGGAGTACCCCTTTATAAACCTTCTATAATAATTCGCAAACCCCAAGAACCGTTGCAATGATTTTAACCCCACCGGCTGTGGCCATTCTAGGACCGCGGAAACCTTGGCAGGGTCCATAGACAGACCTGAGGTGGAGATTATATACCCCAAAAAAGCCACCGACGTGACCTCAAAAATACATTTCTCGAGTTTGGCGTATAACCGATTCTGCCTCAGTTTGTCTAACACCATCCTGACATGGGTTCTGTGTTCCGGGAGGTTGTTAGAAAAAATGAGAATGTCGTCAAGATAGACTAGGACGAACTTTCCCAAGACCTCCCGAAAAACCTCATTGATGAGTTCCTGGAAGACGGCCGGGGCATTGCACAAGCCGAAAGGCATCACCCTATACTCGTAGTGCCCATCAGGGGTATTGAAGGCCGTCTTCCATTCATCGCCCCTCCTTATACGCACCAGGTTGTATGCCCCCCGTAAATCCAATTTTGAAAATATCCTAGCCTCAGTGACTTGTGTGAATAAATCGTCTATAAGTGGTAGCGGGTAACGATTCTTCACCGTGATTTTATTGAGGCCACGATAATCAATGCAAGGCCGTAAACCCCCGTCTTTCTTTTTAACAAAAAAGAAGCCTGCCCCAGCGGGTGACCGGGATGGCCTAATAAAGCCCTTTGCTAAGTTCTCACGGATGTACTCCTGCATGGCAAGTTTCTCGGGACCAGATAAATTATATAAATGGCCTCGAGGAGGCATACAACCAGAACGAAGGTCAATGGGACAGTCAAATGGGCGATGCGGGGGTAATTTATCCGCGGCCTTGGGACAAAACACATCGGCATAATCCGAATACTGTTCCGGTATACCCTCCACCTGTACCTTAGTTAAACCCAATGTTAGTCTCCCCAAACACTGCTGGAAACAATGAGGTGACCAGGCTGTCAACTGTCCTGTGGCCCAGTCTATCTGCGGGGAGTGGACTTGCAACCAAGGCATGCCTAGGATTATAGTGGAGGTGGACATGTGTAAAACAAAAAATTGTAACTGCTCCTCGTGCAATACCCCTATGGTGAGCTTCACAACCGGAGTCTGTGACAGAGGACAATTCCGCTGCAAAGGGGAATCGTCAACAGCCGTAACCTGAATGGGGGGTCTCACGGGAGTGAGTAGTAGACCCAACTCCTGAGCAAACTCAAAATTCATAAAGTTAGCCGCTGAGCCGGAGTCAATGAAAGCTTCAGTGGCAACAGATCTATCATCCCATGTGACAGTACAAGGGAGAAGCAATTTTTTCTCTTTAAGGGGTGAAGTTTGTGTGCCTAGGGTGTCACCCCCCACTACTCCTAGGCAGACCCGTTTCCCGCCCTGTTGGGGCAATTTCGCACCCTATGCCCTGCCTCTGCACAGTATAGGCACAGTTGTTCCGTCATTCTCCTCCTCCGCTCCACCTGGGTCAGTTTTGATCGACCAATTTGCATTGGCTCTGGTGGAGGCAAGGCCGGAGAGGATGAGACAGACGGAGTTGCGGTTACTGGGGATGCTACAGCTGGTACAGCGTACGAAGTCACCCTGACCCGGTGACTACTCCTAGCCTGCCTCTGATGGCGTAGCCTGCGATCTACGCGAATGGCTGATGAAATGGCCTCGTCAACTGTCTTGGGCTCGGGTACGGTCAACATAAGATCGGAAACCTCTTCCGACAACCCAGACAAGAAATAGTCCATGAGGGCAAAATTATCAAATCTCGAGGTGACTGACCACCTACGGAACTCTGCCGCATAATCCTCGACTGACCCTCTGCCTTGCCGTAAGAGTTTGATCTTCCGCTCTGAGGATGCCGCAAGATCAGGGTCGTCGTAGATTATAGCCATGGCCTTAAAAAATTCCTCTACTGAGGTCAAGGCAGTATCGGTAGCGGGCAGGTTGTATGCCCAAGACTGGGAATCTCCAGTCAATAAAGTTTTAATGAAAATGACCCGTTGGGTCTCAGTCCCCGAGGATCGGGGTCTTAACTCGAAATATGACAACACTCTACTCCTGAAATTCCGGAAGTCAGACTTGTGGCCGGAAAACTTATCAGGGACAGGCATACGTATGTCCTCACTGTGAGGGGATCGCACTGAATCAACTGATGTCTGGAGGGTTCTCACAGAGCCTGTTAAGGCATCAATTAAGGCTTTGTGCTGGCCTAGTGACTGATGAATGCTATCCACCGAAGTGGCAAGCACAGTCAGAGGATCAGTGCGTTCCATCGGTATTTTGGTCTGGCGTTCTGTAACGATCGGTGAAGCACAGAGAGGTCTGATTACCGGTGACCTGCAGCGTCACGGGGAATACAGACGTATACCAGATTATATGTGATCTGCAGTATCACCGATAATCCAATATACTGGCTAACCTCTGTTCACCTGAGTAGAGTGTAGTGTTTGGTGTAACAGTAACACAAAAATGCCGAGGCCTGGGTGCAGCAAGGAGAACTGCACGGATTCCTTCCGCAGACCTGAGCTCTCCAAGACGGGAGGAGTCAGACTGACAGTAGGAAGGAAAGTCCGAGAGTGACACTCAGGAAGAAGTGTCACTAACAGGACTGGGAACCGCCTCCAATCGTGAGGTCGGTTCTCGAGGTCGGACAAGCCAGGTCGTACACACACGGACAGATAAAGTACAAATACAGTAGGCAAAGGCGGAGTCAAAGTACAGGCAGGGTTCGGCAACGGGGTATCAGATATATCGGGGTACAAAATCAGGAGGCAGAAACAGAGTCTAGGAACGAGCCGAGGTTCGGCAACAGAGTATCAGAAATATCGAGGTACAAGGTCAGAGTTCAGGCGGATAGTCGAGGCAGGCAAAAGTCATAACAAATAATCACAATCAAACTAGTACTTTAGCTATCAAAATCTATCTAAGTGTAGGATTACAGCTCCTGCTGGTCCCGGCACACTTGAGGATCTGACTACGGATCTGGGTGCTCCCACATGTGTGATCGCAACGCCAGACGAAGCAAGAGTGAACAGCCGGCAGTATATATGCACCTAAGCATCCCCTGCACCTCCCAGATTGCTGGACCAATGGGGAGCGGAGTAAAGAGTCAGCTGACCTGCCTGATCAGCTGACTCTCTCCCGGGTGTCATAAGGCCTGCTTGAGTGCGCGCGCGCGCGTCACTCTAAACTCTGTGGGACTACGGGTCCCAGCCACCGCAGCCCCGCTCAGCGGTGTCTCTGCTGCGGGGACATGTGCGCGAACCGCCGCGTCCAACGCGGCGGTTTCGCCGCGTTGCCCCACCTGCTGCATGGAGGCAGCCGCCTCATGATGTGAAGAGGCGGCTGCCTCTCCGTGTGATGCGGAAAGAGCCGCCCGCCGCTGGCTCATGGCGGCGGCTCTTCCGCGATTCCTCACATAAGGTAGAGAACCTTATTATTGAAGTTCAATATTCTGTGTAAAAAAAATAAATGGTCCATTTGGACAGTAAAAGCTTCCTAATGTCTCGACAATCATATAATTACTGCTTTTTATTTGTAAAATGACAAATTACAATTCTAGATATGGTATCAGTAAAAGTTTCATTAATGCATTAATCCTCACCCTGAAGAAAATTGAGATAAATGTCTGACCCTGGAGTGATTAAATACTATGTAATTGAGATGGAGATTAGATATATTCCATCTGATATTGTGATTTCCATCTAAAATGTCCTCTGTAGTCTATAGTGGCTAAAAGAACTGGTAGTCACAGACACAATAAAACGTCTGTAAAAAGCAACAATTCTGTCCTATCTGTACCTCCATAGTTTGTTTCCTCATCACTGGCAGTCTTCCTGAGGCCTGGAACCCACTAAAAAGCTCTATCGCTATTGCAATTGCTGGCGATTTGTGATAGCGTTTTGCAGGCGATTTTGGGAGCGATTTCCCTGCTCCTATACAATTCATTAGAATGGAAACGCTGCTAAAATGCTGCATGTCCTGCGATTGCGATTTTCTGAATTGCCATCGCTCTAGTGGAATCTGCCCCATCCATTAACATTGGCAGAGCGTTCAGGGAAATCGGTAGCGATTGAAAGCGATCCCAAAATGCTCAAAACAACACTAGTGTGTTCCGGGCCTAAAAGCAAATGGCCAATGTCAGCCAAGGGGTAGTATGGTAGGTTTGGACATTTTTGAATTTCTGAAAGCCCCATATAATAAGCAAACCCTTCCTTTCACCTTTAGGGCTGGTTCACAAGGGTGGTAACTGCGATGTTTTTGCCTGCCAACAAAAGCGATATTTTAAAAGGATCTACCGTTGCTCCATTCAAATGAATTAAAGTGTTTTTTAAACTATGGTGACAGCATTTGGTGTGTTAATATCGTGGTTGATCCTGGATGCTACATGCAGACTCCAGTATCCACTGCATTTTGGGTTCCATGTCTAACAATGGAATAAGGGGAACTGATGCCAAAGGCTTTTCTCCACAGTAGCAGAAAAGTGCTAAACAAGCCTCCACAAGCCATCTTGCCAGCACCCCGTGTGAACCAGCCCTTACCATTCCGCCAGCACCCTGTGTGTGAGCTAGCCCATACCATTCCACCAGCCCCCTGTGTGAACCAGCCCTTACCATTCCACCAGCCCCCTGTGTGAACCAGCACTTACCATTCCACCAGCCCCCTGTGTGAACCAGCACTTACTATTCCACCAGCCCCCCCCCCCCCCCCCCCCCCCCCCGTGTGAACCAGCACTTACCATTCCACCAGCTCCCTGTGTGAATCAGCCCTTACCATTCCGCCAGCACTCCGTGTGAACCAGCCCTTACCATTCCACCAGCCCCCCGTGTAAACCAGCCCTTACCATTCCACCAGCCCCCCGTGTGAACCAGCCCTTACCATTCCACCAGCCCCCTGTGTGAACCAGCCCTTGAAATTCCATGTAAAGCTTGGTTAATCACATGGTAAAAGTGCACAATCACTGCTAAGCACTATAAATGCTTTCCCCGCATTTAAAAAACAAAACAAAACAGTATCTGTGTGAAAGAAGCCTCATATAGAAAGGAAGCAATAGAGTATAAGGTAGAAAACCCTTTAAAATAGTATGGAACCATTTATTTTGTTTTGTTTTCCCATTCAAATCCTATACGTCACATTATATCAGTGAGACATGACTGCATATTCATCTTCCAGACACACAAATCAGTCAATGCTAGATATTAATAGGCACAGAGATACAAAACATTCCACAGTGTGTCTAAAATAGATTTTTCCATTGTGAGCTATTTGATAAGTTGAGCTAGTCAACCTCAAAGTGTTAGGGTAGTGTTCTGTGACATTCCTGCACATAACAGCAATTGTCGGTATAAACACCATTTATTTATAAAGAAGCAGAGTGTGTATTGTGGAGTATGGTGCGCTACAATAAATAGTCATATTTTTGTCACGTCTGTTTTTCTGGAATCCAAATGACTTGAAGGACGCCTAAACGAGAGGAATGTGGAGACTGCCCTATTTATTTTCTTTTAAACCATACCAGTTGCCCGGCAGTCCTGCTGACCTTTTTAGCTGCAGTAGTAACTTGATCACACATGAAACAAGTATGCAGCTTGCAACTGAAGTCTGGCTAGACTCAGAGAGAAGTCAGAAACCTCTGATCTGCATGCTTGTTCAGGGTCTCTGGCTGAAGCGATTAGAGGCGGAGGTGCTCGTGTCATTCTCTACCAAACCACTGGGTAATTGCTTTTGAGTATCATTGACCTCAGGAAGTGGGTAAAGCCCACAAAACACGTCATACTAGAAGATTGGTCCCCATTAGTCAACTACAGAGAGTTGGGACGATCGTTGGGGATGAGACACTTCGTGATGAAAGATTGGATGAGATTTACAAGAAGTTCAGAAATAGAGGATATCCAGATGATATAATAGCGCATGCACGTGAAGGGACTAGCTCTGCGGGGTTGTGCTATCGCAGGAGGGGTGTATCTTTCACACATCCCTTTTGTTACGAGCTCTTCTGTCACTAAATTTATTAAAAAATATTGGAATTTACTTGGTGATAGCTTTCCTGACATAGTTGAATTTACTAGACCTCCACTTATCTCCTTCAAAAGAGCGGCTAATTTGAGAGACCGATTGGGACATGCTGATATGGGAGGAGGGACTGAACTTCATAGGGGCGTTTCTTCACGGAAGGGCACTTTTCCATGACTAAACTGCGTTCATTGTAGCTTGGTAATCAAATCTGATGTTATTTTACATCCACATAGGGGTACTAAATTTAAAATTAAGGGATATCACACATGTGACTCCAGCTACGTTGTGTATGCATTGAAATGTCCTTGTGGCCTTCTGTATGTAGGTCAAACTACACAAAAAATGAAGGTCCGCCTCTCTTCGCATAAACATGCAATTAGAGAAAAACTGTTGGATCAGGCAGTATCATACCATTTTCATTCAGCAGGACACAATGGCTATCATTCATAAAAGTGTTGTCGGTAAAGTAAATCTATGCGGGAAAACACCGCTGGTGGTGTTTTAGACTTCTGGCTGCTCATTTATAAAAATGTATACAGTTGCGATAGCAGTGCGGAGATTTCCCGAACTAGGCTGGCGGTAGACTTGCGGAAGCACAGGAAGCTGCCTAGTTGATAAATTTCTCCGTGTTCCGCTCTACTGCAGCTGCTCGGGAGGTTTGTGTCTCCATTAACTTAACATTGTTGTCACCACATCCAAGGGAGCGGTACTTCCCGACCTCACACCGCTTGCGGTAATCTTCATGAATTTACATTTTGTTACATTTTTTTACGATAATCACCGCACAAGGCGGTGATTTATCGTTCTGCTCAGTAATGTCAGCTTTTCATGCGGAAAGAGCTTTTATGAATGCAGAATTTGCTAAGTGTTCGGTAAAGTCAGCTGTTTTAAGCATTTCCGCATGCGGAAATGCTTTATGAATGATAGCCAATGTATCCCAGTTAAGATTTATGATATTTGAACAGGTTATGCCACCTAGACGGGGAGCAGGAAGGGTTAAGAAGCTATTATGGAAAGAAGCTTTTTGGATAAAAAAAATTGGATACTATGGGCTCTGTTCACAAAGCGGTGCTAACCTAGTTAGCCCGCCTAAAGGCTTTGGGTGTGCTAACTAGGGTGCTAAGCAGTTAGCACGCACAAAGCTTTAAGAAATGGCACGCAAAGTTATGCGCGCAAAACTTTACGCACGTAAACCTTTATGGGCACATAATGGTTTACTGTGCGCATAAAGGTTTATGCGCGTAAAGTTTTGCACGCATAACTTTGCACGCGATGCATTTCACGTGAAAATTAGCGCGCAAAAAGCTCTTTTAGGCATGCTAAGGGGCTTTTCACAGGCGTGCTAACAGTTAGCACCACTTTGTGAATCAAGCCCTATGTTTCCTAGGGGTCTGAATAGAGAATTAAGGTAGCCATACACTGGTCGATTTGCCATCAGATCGACCAACAGACAGATCCCTCTCTGATCGAATCTGATCAGATAGGGATCGTATGGCTGCCTTTACTGCAAACAGATTGTGAATCGATTTTAGCCTGAAACCGATTCACAGTCTGCTGAGCTGCTGCTGTAGCCTCCCTCCCCCCCCCCCCCCCCCGGCATACATTACCTGAGGCTGGCTCCCGGGCGTGATTTCCCCGTCATGTGGCACCTCCGGCATCGGCATATAACTGACGCTATCACACCAGTGACAGCGGAAGTTCAAATAGAGTGCCCTCTATTTGTACTTCCGCTGTCACTGGCATGACAGCGGAAGTTATACGAGGATGCTGGAGGTGCCATGACGGGAGCAGTGACGGACGGGATGCCCGGGAGCCAGCCTCAGGTAATGTATACATGCGTCGAAATGTCCAGAATCGTACGCCGAAAGCGACGCGCTCCCTACCCGCGGGTGATCGACGGTAATTTCCCGCACGGCGCGATCGACGGACCGACTGATATATCAGGAGGAAATCAATCGGTCCTGTGCGTTTAGCGCAAACTATTTGACAGCAGATTCGATCCCAGTGATCGAATCTGCTGTCGATCGGCAGGAAATCGGGCCAATGTATGGCCAGTTTAATGTATTTAGAAGTATCCTCTGCTCCCTCACCTCATTATTTCTAGGTATTCCTAGGTGTTATTCCCCAAAGATCTTATATGTAACTCAGTTATCTCACTTGCAGTGGGATGCAAAAGTTTGCGCAACCTTGTCAATCATCATGATTTTCCTGTATAAATCGTCGGTTGTTATGACAAAAAATGTCAGTTAAATATATCATATAAGAGTGATATTTGAGAAGTGAAATGAAGTTTATTGGATTTACAGACAGTGTGCAATAATTGTTTAAATAAAATTAGGCAGGTGCATAAATTTAGGGACCACAAATGAAAATTTCACTTCTCAAATATCTGTGTGTGTCACCTACAGGATCTTCTCAAAAAATTAGCATATTGTGAGAAAGTTCATTATTTTCTGTAATGTACTGATAAACATTAGACTTTCATATATTTTAGATTCATCACACACAACTGAAGTAGTTCAAGCCTTTTATTGTTTTTCTTATTGATGATTTTGGCATACAGCTCATGAAAACCCAAAATTCATATCTCAAAAAAATAGCATATTTCATCCGACCAATAAAAGAAAAGTGTTTTTAAAACAAAAAAAGTCAACCTTCAAATAATTATTTTCAGTTATGCACTCAATACTTGGTCGGGAATCCTTTTGCAAAAATGACTGCTTCAATGCGGAGTGGCATGGAGGCAATCAGCCTGTGGCACTGCTTAGGTGTTATGGAGGCCCAGGATGCTTCGATAGCGGCCTTAAGCTCATGCAGAGTGTTGGGTCTTGCGTCTCTCAACTTTCTCTTCACAATATCCCACTGATTCTCTATGGGGTTCAGGTCAGAAGAGTTGGCAGGCCAATTGAGCACAGTAATACCATGGTCAGTAAACCATTTACCAGTGGTTTTGGCACTGTGAGCAGGTGCCAGGTCGTGCTGAAAAGTGAAATCTTCATCTCCATAAAGCTTTTCAGCAGATGGAAGAATGAAGTGCTCCAAAATCTCCTGATAGCTAGCTGCATTGACCCTGCCCTTGATAAAACACAGTGGACCAACACCAGCAGCTGACATGGCACCCCAGACCATCACACACTGTGGGTACTTGACACTGGACTTCAGGCATTTTGGCATTTTCCTCTCCCCAGTCTTCCTCCAGACTCTGGCACCTTGATTTCTGAGTGACATGTAAAAGTTGCTTTCATCCGAAAAAAGTACTTTGGACCACTGAGCAACAGTCCAGTGCTGCTTCTCTGTAGCCCAGGTCAGGCGCTTCTGCCACTTTTTCTGGTTCAAAAGTGGGTTCATGCTTCCATCTCCCGAAATTTATGGAGCCGTTCCATGTCAGTTCACGGAGGGTGTCTCCGTGAACACCCTGCGAGCCTCCGATCGCGGCTCGCAGGGTAAATGTAAACACGCGGGGAAGATGTTCCCCGCTGTTTACATACATACGGCGCTGCTGCGCAGCAGCGCCGTAGAGGAGATTGGCGATCCCCGGCCTCTGATTGGCCAGGGATCGCCGGCATCTGATAGGCTGAAGCCTATCTGAGGTGGCGCAGGACGGAAATCTGTCCTGCGTCGCTCACAGGGGGAGGGAGAGGGAGGGAAGGGGAAGGAGGCCAGAAAGAGCTGCGGAGGGGGGCTTTGAAGAGCCCCCGCAAGTGCAAACAGCCGGTGGCGATCAGACCTCCCCCAGCAGGACATCCCCCTAGTGGGGAAAAAAGGGGGGAAGTCTGATCGCTCTGGCTGCTATCTGATCTGTGCTGCGGGCTGAAGAGCCCCCACAGCACAGATCAGCAGAACCACACGAAATCTGGAAGTGGTTAAATCCTCACTAAAGGACGCCTGAAGTGAGGGAAATATGGAGGCTGCCATATTTATTTATTTCAAAACAATAGCAGTTGCATGGCAGTCCTGCTGATCCTTAATGTATCAGTAGCGTCTGAGTCACTCAACTGAAGCAAGCATGTAGCAAATCCAGTCAAAGAGCTGATCTGCATGCTTGTTTGGGGTCTATGGCTGAGGGTCCTTTCACACTGGCTACGTTATTTGGGTGGTCCTCTGAACTCTTTAGTACAATATATAGAAAATCCAGAACATTAATTATATCATTCAGAGAGGAAATTTACAAAAATAATAAACGTCAAACCTTAGGAAGGTAGCAGAGCTTTTCACACAGAGCTTAGCAAAGTGACAATTCACAACTTTATAATTAGCATGTTTTCAAAAGATAAAAAGTCATATTTTTGCTTCATTAATACACCTTTATAAACAGGCTTCCGAGACAGTATGAGCTGAATATTTTCACTCAACCTTTATCCTGCCATCTGTGAAGTGTGAAGTAGAGATGAGTAAAAGCAAGTAAAAGCTTATTTTCACAAAAATATAAAAATTAGATAAGTAATAATAATGTAATAATAAAAAGAACAATAGCAACAATATAAGCAACAGAAGATTTGTTGAACTACAAGTAGCAGTACACCTGCCTTTAACAGCTAAAGTGTGCACTGAGTTTTTGCAATGATTGCTGGCAGTGGTATCTTTATTCTGTTGTGCTGTGACATCGCCCTTAAATGCACTTTAAAGCATAGTTGCCAGCTTGTTCTGCAAGTGTTGCATCCTTTCTGCCTTCTGGTGATTTGGAAACATCTCCGCCACATTGTGCCTATACCGAGGGTCTAGTAGCGTGGCCACCCAGTACAGCTCATTCTCCTTGAGTTTTTTTATACGGGGGTCCCTCAACAGGCTGGACAGCATGAAAGACGACCATCTGCACAAATTTGGATGCAGCCATATTATCCATCTCCTCTTGCTCTTCCTTAGTGATGTCAGGTTAGTTCTCTTCCTCCCCCCAGCCACGAACAATACCATGGGAACGTTGAGCAGCACAAGCCCCCTGCAACACCTGCTGCGGTTGTTCTTCTGCCGCCTCCTCCTCCACCTTCCTCATCATCTGAGTCTGACTCCACTTCCCCACACGACTCTTCCTCCTCCTCCTCCCCCATCTGTGCTGCCGCAGGTGTTGAGGAAACATCTTGTTCTGATGAGAGATGATCCCACAACTCTTCCTCCTGTTCTTGTTCATGCTTATCCACAGCTTGATCCACCACTCTACGCACGGCACGCTTCAGGAAGACAGCATACGGGATCAAGTCGCTGATGGTGCCTTCACTGCGACTCACCATGTTTGTCACCTCCTCAAACGGCAGCCTGAGCCTGCAGGCATTTTGCATGAGTGTCCAGTACTTCGGCCAGAACATCCCCATCTCCCCAGATTGTGTCCTTCTACTGTAGTTGTAGAAATACTGGGTGATGGCTTTCTCCTGTTGTAGCAGGCGGTCGAACATCAGCAGGGTCGAATTCCAGTGAGTCGGGCTATCGCAAATCAAGCGTCTCACCGGCAAGTTGTTTCTCCGCTGAATATCGGCAAAGCGTGCCATGGCCGTGTAAGACCGCTTGAAATGACCGCCCACACAACCTTCCTGGCCTGCTTCAGGACATCCTATAAGCCTGGGTACTTAGACACAAATCTCTGAATTATGAGATTCAGCACATGTGCCTTGTGCCATGCAGGGAACATGTGTCAACTTTCCCAAATTCAAAGCCGAAATGAGATTGCTGCCGTTGTCACACACCACGTTGCCGATCTCCATTTGGTATGGGGTCACCCACTGATCCACCTGTTTGCTAAGAGCAGCCAGGAGAGCTGCTCCAGTGTGACTCTCCGTTTTGAGGCTAGACATGTCTAAGATGGCGTGATACCGTCGTACCTGGCATGCAGCATAGACCCTGGGGAGGTGGGGCTGTGTAGCTGGAGAGGAGATTGCAGCACCAGTAGAGTTGAACTGCCACTCAGCCAAGGAAGAGGAGGATGACAACAGCAAAGAGGACGTAGCAGGAGGAGAGGAGGTGGCAGGAGGCCTGCCTGCAAGCCATGGAGATGTCACAAGTTGGTCCGCTGCACAGCCATGTACTCCCTGCTTGGCAGCGGTCACCAGGTTGACCCAATGGGCTGTGTAAGTAATGTACCTGCCCTGACCGTGCTTGGCAGACCAGGCATCTGTGGTCAGATGGACCCTTGACCCAACACTGTGTGCCAGAGATGACAACACTTGCCTCTCAACTTCATGGTACAGTTTGGGTATCGCCCTTTTAGAGAAATAATTGCGGCCTGGTATCTTCCACTGCGGTGTCCCAATGGCCACAAATTTACGGAAGGCCTCAGAGTCCACCAGCTGGTATGGTAACAGCTGGCGAGCTAACAGCCGAATTCGACACACACAAGCAATAGAACACAGCAATACATGCATGCAGCTACATTTGAGTCGTCAGCAGGTGCTCGTCAGCTATTTAACTTCACTGGGTGTGAGAGGTCCAGGCCCACCTGCACTCCCCTCCAGGTATCGCGCATTGGCCTTGGGGCCCCGGCCAGTGAGAGAGGTCCGGGGCCCCTGGCCATCGTGCGAACCAATCGTGTGTTTTTGAGCTAACAGCCGAGCCAGCTGTCAGACGCCGGGCAAGTGGGTGACTGGCAGAAATTGGCTTCTTCCGCTCAAAGATTTCTCTCACGGACACCTGACTGCTGCTGTGGGCAGAGGAGCAGGAACCGCTCAAGGGGAGAGGTGGAGTGGAGGACGGTGGCTATGATTGTGATGGTGCAAGGGAGAAAGAGGCTGAAGATGATGCACCTGAAGGAGGAAGAGGAGAAGGAGGGTGGCTTTTCTTTTGTGTGCTGCTTTTCCTCTGGTGATCTTCCCATTGCAGTTTGTGCCTTTTCTCCATGTGCCTTCATAAGGCAGTTGCCCCTATGTGGCTGTTGGCCTTTCCATGGCTCAATCTTTGGAGGCAGAGAGAACAGATGGCATTGCTCTGATCTAAGGCAGACACACTAAAAAATTTCCAAACCGCTGAGCCTCCCTGGTGGCATCAGCAGCTGACGTTGAAGGGCAGTGATGGGTATTACAAATGTGCAGCTGTCACACACACACACACAGGTACCTTGAACAGATGCAGTGACACTGCGTGCGCTCACATAGGTAGGTGGGTACACTGAACAACAGGTTGGTATATGCAGTGATGGGTATTACAAATGTGCAGCTGTCACACACACACACACACACACACACACACACACACACACACACACACACGTACCGTGAACAGGTGCAGTGACACTGCATGTGCTCATGTTGCTAGGTGGGTGCACTGAACAACAGGTAGGTATATGCAGTGATGGGTATTACACATGTGCAGCTGTCACACACACACACACACACACACACACATACCCAGGTCCCGTGAACAGGTACAGTGACTGGGTGTATTAAATATCACACTGCGTGCGCTCACGTAGGTAGGTGGGTGCACTGAACAACAGGTAGGTATATGCAGTGATGGGTATTACAAATGTGCAGCTGTCACACACACACACACACACATACACAGGTCCCGTGAACAGGTACAGTGACTGGTGGTATTAAATATCACACTGCGTGCGCTCACGTAGGTAGGTGGGTGCACTCAACAACAGGTAGGTATATGCAGTGATGGGTATTACAAATGTGCAGCTGTCACACACACACACACACAGGTACCGTGAACAGGTGCAGTGACACTGCAGTGACACTAACAAAGCAATGAATGCTGTTTGACACTGAACTCTATCTGCTGACAGGCTGAGATTGTTCTAAGTCATCCATGTGTGTGGGAGGATTATCTAGTGAGTCTGCACCAGATCCAGCTGCATTTGTACCATTAAAGTTTTGATTAATGCTCATATAGTAAAGTATTTGTGCTGTTATTTTTTGTGACCATGACCTCCAAGCCCCTTATACAATGGGGTCACGAGGGCTATGGTTGTATCTCGATTCCGAATACAATGAAAGGTTTGTGAACATTGATGATAGGTTTGTAAAATTAGAAAAAAAGGCACAGCTGTAAAAATAGGGCACATCTTCCATAAAAGCTGTCATTCCTTGCTCCTGCTCTATGATGCATGGTGTGTGATACATAGGTAAATGCAGACGGGGATTACAGCTGCCCAGAATCCCCCTTCAGACCAGGGCCGGTGCAGTGTCTGGGGACAGGCACAAGTTGGGACACCAGAATATCTGCAGGTATCCTGCAGCTCACAGCACTGCCCCCTTTCTTTTCCTGCTACAGTTGACTTTGGATGTAGCAGCAGTGTGTGTACAGAGCATGGAGCAGCAGCGTGTGTACAGAGCATGGAGCAGCAGTGTGTGTACAGAGCATGGAGCAGCAGCGTGTGTACAGAGCATGGAGCAGCAGTGTGTGTACAGAGCATGGAGCAGCAGCGTGTGTACAGAGCATGGAGCAGCAGCGTGTGTACAGAGCATGGAGCAGCAGTGGGTGTACAGAGCATGGAGCAGCTCTGGAGAAACAGAGTCAGGTATGAGCACAGCCCTGCTCCCTGCTGTGTAATTGCTTCACTTTCCACTTCATTACCAATGTTGGCTGTCCTCATTATTATATGTATCCAAACTGCTCCTGATCGTTCCCGTTGTTGATCGGTAGCAGGTCGTACATTTAGGAAATAAATTGTCAGATCCTGTAAGTCATATGGGAAATTGCCTTATGTGTACCCAGCATGATGTCCTAACATCGTATTATACAGTATTGTGCATGGCTGAGGGAGACCTTTCAGGAATCCCCCACTTGAAAACGCTGTGTTTGCTAAGCTATAATGTGAAACTCCCCACATGTGGGGAATATTTGCTGTTGTTTTTTTCTGCTTTGTCATGTGAATCTTTTTTTTCTCAATAAAAACCCTTGGAACGAAAATGCTGTGTTTGCCCCTGTGACTTGATAAATCTCCCTTTGTATCTCATACATGCACTTGAAAATGAAAGTTAGTTTATGATTAAAATTTATGCTCCCTAAAGTAAAAAAGTAATGTGAATTTTAATCAGTCCAAGGATCCTCTTTAATCTCACAGACTAAACTTTGTAAACAACCATTCTGTCTTTTCTTAGTCATGATTTCCTTCTTCTTTATCGCTTTTCTCTGTTTATAGAGTGGTAAGTAGCTATATTACCTTTTATACCTTCTGGTGTCAGACTTGCAGGCCATCTGGCCGCGTACGTTAAAAAGGGGCGCTGGGAAAAAAGGGCGCCGGGTTTTTAACGATAAGCATGGATAACGTTTAAAAATGTATTGTACTGTATTTCGTTTAAAATTAATGTTTTATAAAGTTATAAATCATTAAATAATGTGCATTAAATCGGCAATTGTAAAAACGTTAATCTTTCGTTTAAATAGTGAAACATATAATAACGTTTAAAAAAAAAAATTACTAAGTAACCCTCCCTGTACCTACCCCTAACCCCTAGACCCCCCTGTTGATGCCTAAACCTAAGACCCCCCCTGTTGGTGCCTAAGTAACCCTCCCTGTACCTACCCCTAACCCCTAGACCCCCCTGTTAGTGCCTAAACCTAAGACCCCCCTGTTGGTGCCTAAACCTAAGACCCCCCTGTTAGTGCCTAAACCTAAGACCCCCCTGTTGGTGCCTAAACCTAAGACCCCCCTGTTGGTGCCTAAACCTAAGACCCCCCTGTTGGTGCCTAAACCTAAGACCCCCCTTTTGGTGCCTAAACCTAAGACCCCCTGTTGGTGCCTAAACCTAAGACCCCCCTGTTGGTGCCTAAACCTAAGACCCCCCTGTTGGTGCCTAAACCTAAGACCCCCCTGTTGGTTTTTTCGTTTAAAAATAATGTAAAAAAAAAAAATGTACTGTTTTTCGTTTAAAAATAATGTTTGAAAAAAAATATTGTACTGTTTTTCGTTTAAAAATAATATTTAAAAATGTATAAATCATTAAATAATGTGTAATCATGAGAAGCAGTAATAAAACATTAAGTCTCCGGGCGCCGCTTTTAAAACGTTATTTTTCTCCGGCGCCCTTTTTTCCTATCGGGCGCCCATTAAACGATATTTATTATAGGAGTGAATGGCGGCGCCCGATTTGTCCACTAGCCTCAGGCGCCCGAATTTACTGTTACCCATCTGGCCATGTCTTCAATGGCCATCAGCAGATATGTCTTTTTCTTTGTTGGTTAGGTATTCATTAGTTGCACCTGGCTACTTGGAACATTAAAATTTCAGCTTGTCTCTTGGTTTGACACATTGGCACTGAGCCAGTTCATTGTAGCTAGTTGGAGGGTGCAGGTTTGCCCTATCAACTCCAGTTCTGTACACTGTTCCTACTTACATTTTACAACTACCAATTCCCTTTGACCTTTAATTATTAGTTTTTTCCCCATCTTGTCTTGTTATCTGCTTTATACCCATATTCGGGGTTTATTCTTGTGACTGCTTGTTTTGCTGTTTACTTCCTTTAATCATCATTATTATTATTATCATCATGTATTTACGTATATAGCACTGACATCTTATGCAGCACTTTACAGAACTCATAGTCATGTCAGTAACTGCCCCTCAGAGGAGCTCACAATCGTCTGCAACAATGTGGAGGTCTATGCAGAGTAGTATAGTTGGCCGGATCATTTCGTTTATGCACTGCAGATACAAGAGTAGTTTTTTTCTGCTGTGTAATAATAACTGTAATCCTCTATAATAAAACCCCTGTGTCTCTGCGTGTCCCTGTGTCCCTGTGTCCGTACTTCACGACTTTACAGTTTGCAGTCTGAGAACCTCATTGCATTGTGGGAAAGCAAGCAACATCTCCCTGTGTGCATATACTTTGGACAGTGGTGGGAGACGAGTGAGCAGGACACATCAGTATGCGTATTGCCGGGGTTTCGCACCCGTGGCCTAGCGCCCGTTTTTTTACGGGCGGGCCTTTTTACTAGTAATGTAATAATCTGTATGCTTTTGGAATAAGGGAGGAAACTGGAGTACCCCAAGGAAAGCCACTAAAACATGGGCATAACAATGCTCTGGAAGGTGAGAGTGCTACCCACTATGCCACCGTGCCATATGTATGTGTACCAAAGACGGCAATTACTATCTTGTGCCCCCCAGACAGAAGCTATCCCCCTTCCCCACTGTTCCCTAAACTGTTACAAGTCCTGTACTAATAACTCTATAATAATAATAAAGATAACAATTCTAATATTGGTAGAGCGCTTTTCTTCAGTCGGCCTCATAGTGGTTGAGAGCTGCAGCCACTAAGGGCGTGCTCAGTAGGCCACCCTGCAGTGTTAGGAAGTCTTGCCCAAGGACTCCTTTATAAATAGGTACATTTAGGTTCAGTTGGTTTAGAGCACAAAGCATCCCAGTTTTCTGGATAAAGCCCTTTCCAAGAAGTCACTCCTATGGCTGTCTTTATAGCGGACATTCCTTTTGTTGTACAGCTCAGGATGCAGTTCAAACTTAACAATAAGATCACTGTCTGTGCACATAAATATTGCTGCTGCTTCTTGCATCAACCCCTAACGTGGCTTGTGGTATAGAATTATTTATGGAATATTTTGTGACATAATTGTTTAAGATGTTGTACTGAATGGCTTGTGACATACAGTATGTATGACATTGTTGACGGATAATCCAAATTATTCTTAGATTCTAGAAAGAGATTCTTGACTTTCTCAGTAGGACTAAATTACAATTTCTAGCTGTCACCCTTTAACTTTAAAAAATTGCATTCCAACAAGACAGATGCTAATGATACACAGAACTTGTATGAATATGTATTTTAAAGCAGGACCTCAAACATCCAGACATGTGTTTTGTAAAGGCAGTAGGTAAAGAGATTGGCACACTCACTAGTTCTCTTCCTGTTTGTTTCCATCCCTTGGAATGCCAGTTGGTACATTCATGGCCAGGATGTGAGGCACAGTAAGCTGCCATGGGGAGGTTTACAGGTGGCCCTGGCCGACAGAGCTTCCGACTAGGTGCAGTTATGTCCCTGATTATCAAGTCAAGTCACAAACAATGACAAGTTTACTATTATATCTTATTTTAATAAAGCAAACCTGAAGCGAAAATAAACCTATGATATAATGAATTGTAAGTGTAGTACTAACAAATAGACCAAATAGACCATTAGTAGCTCAGAAATAGTTTAAAAGGCAGAGTGTGGTTTGTAAATTACAAATATGACAGAATGATGCAATGTTATATAAAAAAAATATACATCTGAAAATAAAAATAAGAGTCTCTTTTCTTTGCTACTAATGTTCTATGAATTATTTGTACTACACATACAATTCATTATATATATATATATATATATATATATATATATATATATATATATATATATATATATATATATATACACATATATATATAATTTATTTATTTATTTTTGCTTCGGTGTCACTTTAACAGCTGCATTCCCAAAGTTGGAAATAGACTTTCTAAGGGCTCAGCCACACTATGAGGCTATGTTCACACTACAAATCTTTGAACGCAAAAGCAAACGCTGAAGCGTTTTCTGGCGTTTTTCTCAATAGTATTTTGAGCGTTTTTTCACTGTATTGGATAGCATTTTTCAGCGGTTTCCAGAGTTTTACAGGAGATGGCCGCTAGCCAGGAGTTGGCTGGTAGCCAGGAAACAGGTGTTTTATGGGTAATCTGCTCTGTCTTGTGGCTAATCTGCTATATTTACTGAGTAAAAGCGCTGGAAAAAACGCTGATTATTGTGAACAGCCCAGCTCTTTTGGGCGATTTTGAAGCGCTCCTATCGTTAAGGAACAAAGTGGATCAGTCGGCACTTGCTGTGAATTGTCATTTATTCCAAAAGGTGGTAAAATTTCACATCATCAATAGTGTAATGAAGGTAGACATACCATAAAAGAAGGCTGTGCGGTGGTGGTGGGTGCTGGGCACAGAGGAGCCTTACAGCCATTTCGCGCTAAGCATGCGCTTCTATGGAGGCTGTAAACTGTGTACTGTTTGGCCGGGCTAAAATAAGCTGCCTTGCGGGATGCGGCGGGTTTTCACCATCCAGGACCGCCCGTCTTGTTCCCTTTGAGCCAATCGTGTGCTGGAACGCATCAGAGAGCGGCAGAGAGCTGAAAAGCCGAGAACCCCAAGAAAGGGGAAAGGGCACTGGACGACCGATACAGACTCCAGTGAGGAGGAGAAGAAAAACGGTAGTATCCATCCTGATAATCCGTTTGGTAGATCAGATCCTGACCAAAGATCTCGCCCTTTAGGCGGAGGACAAGGAGAGGCAGAGGCAAATCCAAGGCAAAAGAGAAAGGGACGTCACCTGCAGTGGGAAGACAGGAGGCACCCCAAAAATCCGAAGCGGAGGAGGAATTAGATCTATCTGTAACCTCTAAGTGTGACCCCTTGGAGATCTTGAATTTGTCGAATGTTGTGCTCCCTGATGGAGTAAAGGACTTGTTGCAAAAAGGTCTGAACTATAGCCTCTCCACTGATTTCGACTTTGCGAAATTTAGAGTTGATCTGTATAAGAACATTAGACGTCTGAGTATCAAACTACATTTTCTGAAAAAAATACGTACCCAAACGGCCAGGCACCATGTGTTGGGGAGATGCCAGGATCAGCCCATTGGGATTCAGCCCGGATACTGAATGGTCAAGTCAGGACCAACACAACCTTGACATTTTGAGAGAACTTGAATCACAGAGAGTGGGGGATGAACAGAAGGTGGAGACTGGCTTTAAACCCTGTAAATCCACAGCCCCTTTTCACGTCCAACCGGGCTCCAGCTTGGACATTTTCCAAAAGACCATTGAAAGAGAACTCAAGGCACAGATTTACCCCAAGGCTGACAGTAATTTGTCTGCTAAAGAAGCGAGAGCTTGAAATGGCTGCAAACTCGTACTGATCTGCAGATACGTCGAGCGGATAAAGGAGGGACAATAGTAGTGATGTCCGCAGAGCAGTATCGCTGAGAAGCGTTGAGGCAGTTGCTGGATTCTGCGATTTATCAACGTCTATCCGCAGATCCAACCACCCGCTACCAGAACCTACTTAGATCCCTGCTAAGAAGAGGGACTGAACAGGGAGTCATAACCCCCAAATTGGCCAACGACTTGTTGCCAAGTCATCCGATCAAGCCAATCTGGTACCATATACCTAAGGGTGCACAAGTCCCAGACCAATCCTCCGGGCCGCCCCATCGTTTCTGGGAAGGGGTCGGTCACAGAAAGGTTGTCCAGGTATCTGGACCACGTCCTGAGACCATTACTTGATCAGGTCCCCTCCCACTAGTGGACACCATGGATGTTCTAAGGGGAGTTGAAGATTACACTTGGCATGAGGGAGACCTCACAGCAGCTGTTGATGTGGAAAGTTTATACAGTAGGATCCCCCATAATTTGGGTGTAGCGGCGGTCAGAAGATTTCTGGACCGCACTGATAAAGATGAGAAATTCAAAGATTTCATTTGTCAAAGCCTGGAGTTTGTCTTAACACATAACTCCTTTATGTTCGACGGGAGTTGGTACTGGCAGACCTTGGGGACTGCCATGGGGACAGCTGTCTCCTGTACCTATGCCAATTTGTTTCTCGCTTGGTGGGAGGAGGAATATATCCACTACCCCCGCAATCCTTTCAGAAGTCAGCTTGGGGCGTGGTCCAGATATGTGGACGACGTACTAGTGTTTTGGTCTGGGACTTGTGCTACCTTTGATGATTTTATGCATTATGTTAATGCTAATGAAGCAAATATGGCCTTTACAGCCACCATAGCACAAGATAAGATGGCCTTCCTGGACTTAGAGCTGATTATTAGGAAGAATCGTTTAGTTCCAATGGGGTTCCGTAAAGAAACAGCATCTAATGCTCTACTCCACAATACCAGCTTCCATCCAGACCATGTCACCCGCACTCTCCCCTATGCACAGTTCCTCCGACTACGCCGCAACAACGCGCTCGACGATGACTATCGTCGACAGTCGGAGGAGCTGGGTGGTAGATTACTGGCTAGAGGATATAAAATTGAATTAATACAACAAGCCTTCAAGAGAGCACAATCTCAGGAGAGGAAATCCCTCTTAGGCAATGTAAGGAAGAAGACCTCCACAACGTCCAAAAAAGTACCAATGTCATTTGATTTTACAGCAATGGCAGATCAAATCAAAAGGACTATGACCAAGCATTGGGACATACTCTTGAGAGACCCCATTTTGAAGCCTTTGGTGGAAGAGAAACCCTTATTTTCTTTCAGACGTGCCCCCACAATAGCCTCACGAGTAAGTAGGAGTGAATTCAGAACCCCACATACAACCACGTGGTTGGAAAAATTTAAACCACATGGGAACCATAAGTGCGGCCGTTGCATATCATGTAATCAAATTAACGTCGGCAATAGCTACCAGTTGGGGCCAGTACGACGCAAAGTCAATGAGTTTTTCACATGTCAAAAGGAGTACGTCGTTTATGCGATATGGTGCCCATGTGGTAGATTCTATTTGGGAGAGACAACAAGATCAATTAATAGGCGGTTTAGGGAGCACTTCAACTCCATTAAGTCAGGTCATGGTTCACCAAGGCTAATTGAGCACATCAAGGAAGCCCATGGTGGCAACCCTACTGTGATGTCCTTTGCAGGGATTATTCATGTCCCTCCATTGAGAAGAGGAGGAGATCGAGAGAAGAAACTTAAAAGAGAGGAAGTTCTTCTCATCTTAAGAACTGATGCTATGGGCCCTTTAGGCCTCAATGATTATACTGACTTCTCTTGCTTTTTAGATCCTTGAAATGTTTACAAAGTGTTTTGATGTTTTTAAGTGGAGTACGTATCAGAACCTCCAGTATCCCCGATGATCCTCTACCCTTTCCTTCCCAATCCGCTGCTGTCTTCCCTTGTCTTTCCTTTCCCTCCCTTGTCCCCCTTTTCCTTGTCCCAAGACCCCCCTTCCCTCCCCTGTCTCTCTTCCCCTTACTTTCCTCTTCCCCCCTTTTTTCCCCACTCCCCCTCCCCTCCCTATTGCTGTTTTCATAAATTTATATTGTCCAGTGTAGTGGTTATAATACCCTCCACTCACCTCCCTTTCTATATGCCCATTTTCCATGTGCATTTTAGCCACACTAGTTTGGCAATATTTAAGTCACTGCATCTAGCTTTGAGTCAGCCAAATATTTGGGCCCTGAACATTTTTGATAGCTGTTATTACTTATTTAAAAATGAGTATTAGTATATTTAATTAAGATTATTGCACAATATATTTGGTCACTACAACACTGTATTTTTATTATGTGTTGCAGTTGGGCCATTTGCCACAAAATGGCGCTAATGTAAGATCAGGATGCCGTGATTTGCAATAGCAAAGGCAGACACCTAATGCAGTGTGGTCTGCACGAGCCTCCGTATCTACCTGACGTCACAACTTCCCTTAACTGTAGCTGGGGCGCTGATGCGTTCCAGCACACGATTGGCTCAAAGGGAACAAGATGGGCGGTCCTGGATGGCGGAAACCCGCCGTATCCTGCAAGGTAGCTTATTTTAGCCCGGCCAAACAGCACACAGTTTACAGCCTCCGTAGAAGTGTATGCTTAGCGCGAAACGGCGTAGGGCTCCTCTGTGCCCAGCACCCACCACCACCGCACAGCCTTCTTTTATGGTATGTCTACCTTCATTACACGCAGTGGCGGACATACGGCCGTGCAGGCCGTGCCGCCGCACGAGGGCCCCTGAAGTTCCGCTGCTTCAGGGGCCCATTAAGTATTGCAGGTTTTTTTTTATTTAAATTTTTTTTTTTTAATGTATTATTTTTTTAACCTGGGGGGCCCAACTCCTGTCCTCCCCCCTCACCTCGCCCCCCCCCCCCCCTCATGCGGCGGGAGAGCGGAAAATACAAGAAGTCTCCGGCCGGGGCGGCAGCTGCCGCTTGGTCTCCAACTTGGAGACATATCGGAAACTAAGCAGCAGCTGCCTCTAGCGTCTGCTGCAGCCCCGGCCGGAGACTTCCTGTATTTTCTGCTCTCCCGCCGGCTGCAGCGCATACCGGGAGGGGGGCCCCGAGGTGAGTGAGGGAGGATAGGAGTCGGGCCCCCCACCCGGATAGCTACCCACCCGGCTACCTTACCCACCCACCCGGCTACCTACCCCGCTACCTAACCATCCACCCGGCTACCTACCCGGCTACCTAACCAGGCTACCTACCCACCCACCCGGCTACCTAGCTACCCACCCGGCTACCTAACCACCCTGCCGGCTATCTACCTGGCTACCTACCCACCCGGCTACCTAACCACCCTGCCGGCTATCTACCTGGCTACCTACCCACCCGGCTACCTACCCACCCACCCGGCTACCTAACCACCCTGCCGGCTACCTACCTGGCTACCTACCCACCCGGCTACCTAACCACCCTGCCGGCTATCTACCTGGCTACCTACCCACCTGGCTACCTACCCACCCGGCTACCTAGCTACCCACCCGGCTACCTAACCACCCTGCCGGCTATCTACCTGGCTACCTACCCACCCGGCTACCTACCCACCCACCCGGCTACCTAACCACCCTGCCGGCTACCTACCTACCTGGCTACCTACCCACCCACCTGGCTACCTACACACCCACCCGGCTACCTTACCCACCCACCCGGCTACCTACCCCGCTACCTAACTATCCACCCGGCTACCTACCCGGCTACCTAACCAGGCTACCTACCCACCCACCCGGCTACCTAGCTACCCACCCGGCTACCTAACCACCCTGCCGGCTATCTACCTGGCTACCTACCCACCCGGCTACCTAGCTACCCACCCGGCTACCTAACCACCCTGCCGGCTATCTACCTGGCTACCTACCCACCCGGCTACCTACCCACCCGGCTACCTAGCTACCCACCCGGCTACCTAACCACCCTGCCGGCTACCTACCTACCCGGCTACCTACCCACCCACCCGGCTACCTAACCACCCACCCGGCTACCTAACCACCCACCCGGCTACCTACCCACCCGGATACCTACCTACCCACCTGGCTGCCTAACCACCCGGCTACCTACCCACCCACCCGGCTACCTACCCACCCGGATACCTAACCACCCACCCGGCTACCTACACACCCACCCGGCTACCTACCTACCCACCAGGCTACCTACCTACCTACCCACCCGGCTACCTACCAACCCACCAGGCTACCTACCCACCCACCCAGCTACCTAACCACCCACCTACCCACCCACCAGGCTACCTACCCACCCGCCTACCCAGCCACCCACCAGGCTACCCACCCGGCTAACCAGCCACCCACCAGGCTACTTACCCACCCGGCTAAGGGCTACCTACCTACCCACCCGGCTGCCTACCTACCCACCAGGCTACCTATCCACCCAACCACCCATGGGAGCTGCGCGCCGGATGGAGGCTGGGACAGGAGGTCTGCTGCTGCAGGTGAGTAAATGTTTTTTTTTTATTATTTATTTTAGCAGGTGTATGTTCTGGGCAGGTCTGCCACATGATTGCGTGTATGTTCTGGGCAGGTCTGCCACATGATTGCGTGTATGTTCTGGGCAGGTCTGCCACATGATTGCGTGTATGTTCTGGGCAGGTCTGCCACATGATTGCATGTATGTTCTGGGCAAATCTGCTACATGATTGCATGTGTTTTCTGGGCAAATCTGCCGACATGATTGCACGTATTTTCTGGGCATATCTGCCGGCATGATTGCAGGTATTTTCTGGGCATATCTGCCGACATGATTGCAGGTATTTTCTGGGCATATCTGCCGACATGATTGCACGTATTTTCTGGGCATATCTGCCGACATGATTGCACGTATTTTCTGGGCATATCTGCCGACATGATTGCACGTATTTTCTGGGCATATCTGCCGACATCATTGCACGTATTTTCTGGGCATATCTGCCGACATCATTGCACGTATTTTCTGGGCATATCTGCCGACATCATTGCACGTATTTTCTGGGCATATCTGCCGACATCATTGCACGTATTTTCTGGGCATATCTGCCGACATCATTGCACGTATTTTCTGGGCAAATCTGCCGACATGATTGAATGTATTTTCTGGGCAAATCTGCTCACATTATGTGTATTTTCTTGAGAAAACCTGCACAATTATGTGAATTTTCTGGGGAAAGGGTCACCAAAACTTGGGCCCACTGTCTTTGCGTTGCACTTTTCAAGGGAACCTGAGGTGAGAATAATATTGAGGCTGCCATATTTCTCTCCTTTTAAGCAATACCAGTTGCCTGGTTGCCGTTCTGGTCCTCTGCCTCTTATTCTTTCAACCATAGACCCTGAACAAGCATGCAGCAGGTCAGGGGTTTCTGACAATATTGTCAGAACTGAGAAGATTAAGCTGCATGCTTGTTGCTGGTGTAATTCAGTTTATTACTGCAGCCAAATAGATCAGCAGGGCCGCCAGGCAACTAGTATTGTTTAAAAGGAAATAAATATGGCAGCCTCCATATCACTCTCACCCCGGGATCACTTTAAATTACAGTTAGCTCCGCCCTTATCCGGTCATTGCCACGCCCATTTTTTGCCGCGGCGCTACGCGCCGCAGGTTCTATCCACGCCCATTTTCTGCCGCGGCGCGCTTCGCAGGTTATAGCCGCACCCATTTTTTGGCGCAGCGCGCTTCGCGCGCTGCAGGTCAGGGGGGTCATATTTTGCACAGGGGCCCACTGCTGCCTGTGTCCGCCACTGACACTATTGATGATGTGATATGTTACCACCTTTTGGAATAAATAACAATTCACAGCAAGTGCCGACTGATCCACTTTGTTCCTTAATCTGCATCCCTTGTATACACTTAAGTCTGAGCACGCTGTCTGCACCAAAGAGTAAGAAGGCCTGCTTCCTGCCATTTCCCTTATGCACGCAGATAGAGCTGTAGTGCCGACTCTTTTTGCTTTCTTGCCTGAGCTCCTATCTTTAACATCGCTCAAAATCGCTCAGAAATGGTGCAGGTTACGAGTTTGTGTTTCAGCTAAACGCTGAAAAATACAAAACACTTAAGTGAGAACAGCCACATATACTTAACATTGACCAAGCGCTTATTTTTTTTTTTTAAATATTTTTATTGAGAAGATAGAAAATGGGTATAAAAGACATCTGTCATAATACAAATCACATGAAAAATGTTTCTGTGTTCAAAATAACATTCAGTCCATATTAATGATACATTCTTCGATATTACAAGCCATGCATAGAAAGATAGATAAGTATGGGAGAGGGGATCAGACTGGTCACCTGAACAAGCAGATAATACACAATAGGTAATGATTTTGTTCCCAGCATTATATTCCATCTTCAGTATTTGAAAGCAATATCTTCTCACCTCTCCTCGTTTATTTTCCCATTTTCCATTCCTCCCCTTCTTTTTTTTTTTTTTTTTTGAAAAAAACCCACTTCACCTATTTGTGAAGGATAACAAAAATAACTTAGAATTCAATCTTATATATTCGGTCTGATATCCTCACGTACTGTCTTATAATTGTAGAAGGAATATTTATTTCCATGTGGGTTGAGGACTCTCACTCCTCAGCCTAATCATGGAGTCACTCAGTGTCCTGCCGGTTTTCATCACCGGCTTTATGGCTCCTGAGGAGTCCATGTGTGTCAGTTGTATTTGACCCATTCATCAATTACACCTCATGTCAGTACTAAGCAGAGAAAAATGTTCTTTTTATATGTCAAAACTATGAGTTGTTTCCTTAAATAATAAAACAAACAAACAAAACAAAATAAAAAAAAATAAAAAAAAACTATAACCAACACAAACGTGTAGCACCACGGTCACCTATCCAGCTTATTTTTTTTTTTTTAATTATATATACTAGATATTAGATATATCCAAGTTCACCTCTTTCTAGTTTCGGGTTTTGCTAGCATATAATTAGTAATACATTTCAAGTGTCGTGTAGGGAGACGAAGGGTCAGTGTTCAAGAGAGGAAGACCAAGCATGGAGCATTCCTTCACAACCGCTTTTGATCATAGCTAGATTCCAATATCAAAGGCTCCCAGGGTCCCTGCTACTTTCTTCCTCAGGTACCATTTTGTGTACGTAAAAGGCTGAAGAATATCATAGAATTCGGATTGAGTAGTGTATTTTTTAATAAAGTTTCCCCAGATCTTAAAAAATTTCGCTGTGGCCTTAGATTTATGCTGTTCTGCATCAAATTTAGCTATGTACATCAGTGATTTTGTAGTGTCTATTAGATTTTTATGTGAGGGCTGACAGGAACTAATCCATAGTTTTAATATGCATTTTTTGCTGCCATAACAACAAAATGCTCCATGCTTGATAGTGGTTCCTCTTTGCTAGTGTTGGAGGGGTCTATACAATGAAATAATGCTTCCCATTGATTATAAGCGCGGGCATTTGAGGTGAGTGTTCGGCACACCCTCCACACCTTATTCCAAAATAGTTGTATAGAGGTACATGACCACAGGAGGTGGAACAGGTCTGGAGAGTGGGCCTTACATTTGGGGCATGCTGTCAAGTAATGTGATCCCAGGGGGATACTCAGAATAATTTTGAGTTGCATTTCTCTCCATTGTTCTCCAAGTATAACCTTTTTAACTTCGTTCCATCCTAGTTCTATCAGAGGAGTTAAAACCTCTGTTGAAACATCGAGGCATTTTGCCCAATAAGCCAGATGTCTAGTTGGTTGGGTTTTAGTCTTAAATGACCTTACCAGCCGATATAGATCTGAGATCGATTTTTTTTCAGTAGGATTTCCCATAATTTCTAAGAACTTAGTGTGGTCCGGGAACAAGGCGGGGCGACCCAATATTGAAACGAGGTAATGTTTTATCTGGAAATATAGAAATTGATGAGATGTTGGAAAATGATATAAACTAGCCTCAAATGTCATCAACTGTCCATTTGGATCCAAGATTTGTGACAGTTTCACTATACCTTTGTCTTTAAAAGAGTTGGACATACTAGAATCACCTCCCAAAAAATCCGGGGATGACCATAAAGGCATCAGTGGTGATAGACAGCCAGGTAATTTCAAAAATTTACAAAGTTCACGATACGCTACACACGTGTCTCTCAATAATATATTGCTTTTAATATTTGAGGGAAGCTTTGCCAAAGTAGTATGTAGAATCCCAGATAGTGTCCACGGTTTAACTAATTCCTCCTCTAGGGACGTATTTGTAAAAAATTCCGTGTTCCCTAACCAGTCTCTGATATGTCTGAGGATTGATACTAAATTATATGCCCGTACATTCGGAAAATTGGCCCCCATATTTTCTTTCGGGTTCTGCAGGAGTCTCAACGGGATTCTAGCACGTTTGCCCCTCCACAAAAAATTACTGAAGGCCTTCTGTAGCAGTTGGAAGTCACTATGTCTCAGCAAGAGTGGTAATGTTTGTAATGGATATAAAAGTCTACCAAAACTTATCATTTTAATTAAGTGACATCTTCCCAAGAGAGATATAGGAAGATCTTTCCAGTGTGAGAGCTCTAATATAATCTTTTGCACTATAGGGGTAAAATTAAGATGATATAGCTGAGATGTGTCCTTCGGGATCTTGATACCGAGATACTTTATATATTGATTAGAGACCTGTAACCCTATACGCTTTGCTACTGAAGAAATCAGTCTAGTGCTGGAGCCTTCTGCCAAGACTAGCATCTCTGATTTGGTCTTATTGATAGAAAGACCTGAGATATGTCTGAATTTTTCTAAGAAAGAAAAGATTCCTTCTAAGTCTGTGATGGGGTCCCCCAAATACAACAAGATATCATCTACGAACAGAGAGCAGTATAATATCTTTTGACCCACTGATATACCCTTATATAAATTTTTAGACCTAAAGTATTCTGCCAGTGGCTCTATTGCTAGATTAAAAAGCAGGGGGGAGAGCGGGCACCCCTGTCTAGTCCCCTTTTTTAAATGAATATGCGTTGAGGCTGAGCCTTCCACTATTACTCTAGCTACTGGTTTTGTCTGCATAGCATGCACATAATCAAAGAATAAGCCACTAAACCCCATTTTTTTAAAAACCATATCCATCCATCCCCAGCTGACACTATCAAAAGCCTTCTCGGCGTCCAGGGACAAAATTGCCCGTGGACCCCAAGAAGGCCTCACCAACCTTGCCCCCTCAAGGACTGTCATTACTCTCCTTATGTTTGTAACTGCTGCTCTAGCTCGTACAAACCCCACCTGGGACGGCTCAATTAGCCTAGGGAGAATATCTGCGAGTCTCTCTGCCAGTATTTTTGAGAGAATTTTCATATCACAGTTTAGTAGTGATATCGGCCTGTAAGAGCCTGGTTCTAGAGGATCTTTGTCTTTTTTTTGGTAATACTTTTATATAGGCCTCATGAGCCGTCCCAGGTAATGATCCAGAATTTAAAATCCTATTATATAAAGATGTAAAACTAGGTACTATTTCCTTTTTGAGACTCCTATAGAACTCCAGTGGATAACCATCCGGTCCTGGTGCTTTTCCATTATGACCAAACTTTAGAATCCTTAGGATTTCTCCCTGCGAGATAGATGCATTTAAAATTAATAAGTCCTCTTCCGTTAAACTAGGTAGTTCAAGGGAGCTTAAAAAATCTTGGCCTTGGTTAGGGGAGTCTGGGGGAGCGGAATATAGTTCCTGGTAGTATTTATGGAAAATTTCAGCTATTTCGTCTGATTTTGTCTGAACAACTCCCTTAGTATTTTTTAAATGTGTAATATGTTGTATTTTTTGTCTTCCCTTAGCTATATTAGCCAGTAGTCGTCCCGCCTTGTTTCCAAACCTATAGAAGGTCCACTCTGTACCAGATCTCCAAAACATGGCGTATCGATCGTAGCACAAATCCAATGCTGCTTTTGCTTCTACCCATATCTGTCTATTACGTTCAGTCATATCAGCAATGTAGTCTAGATATGATTGTCTAGCTAACTGGGATGCTTTGACATAATTCTGGTGTGTTTTTTTCTTTCTATAGCTAATGTAATTGATGATTTCTCCTCTTATGTAAGCTTTCGCAGTTTCCCAATATAAAAAATCATTTTGTTTATGTGCATTATTGGTACGAGCGTATTCCAGCCACCAAATGCGTAGTTGTTCAAGAAAGTCCTCGTCCTTGGCTAGAAAGCTTGGGAATCTCCATTGCCTAAAGGGCTTTGCGGAGGTCCTGGCTAACTGAATCTCGAGAGATATTGGTGCATGGTCTGAGAGTACAATATTTGCGATTTTTGCTTGTTTTATTAGTGGCATAGTAGCGGGGGTAGCTAGAAAAAGATCTATTCGAGATAGCGATTGATGCACTGGTGAGTAAAACGAATAATCTCTCTGCAAGGGATTTAAGAATCGCCAGATATCCGTGAGATTTAGTGAATCAGCAAAAGCAGCCAGCCTTTTGTCATTTTCTCCTATTCTTTGCACATGTCCCATACATCTAGGCGTCTGTCTTCTTTAGTACTTATCACAGCATTTAAATCTCCCCCTATAACACATGGTATGTTCTGGTCTATATCAAGTAGGAGGGACGCGGCCTTAGCCAGAAAAGACTCATTAGAAGTATTTGGGCCATATAAATTTAGTAGTATAATTTGTTTTCCCCCAATGTCTAGCTTAACTTTTATCCATCTCCCTTCTTCTAAGTCCATCTGTTGGTCAAGAATTTTGCATTGGAGAGCTTTGTGTATTAAAAGTAAAGTTCCTGCTTTTCTCGCTACCGCAGGTGCCCCTATTACCTCGCCTACCCATTGTTTTTGCATATAACTGAATTCTTTTTCCTGTAAATGAGTTTCCTGTAGCAAAGCCACGTCCGCTCCTAGCTTTTTCAAATGTCTAAGTATTTTAACCCTCTTTTCCCCTGTTCGCAAACCCTTGACATTCCACGACACTATTGTAACATCAAGGTGGTAGTAATAGTTTCAGAGTATATATGAATAATGTCACAGAAAGCCAAGTGGTGGGGTGTGTCCCAGCCAAGCACATCCCATCCCAAAACATTTTCCTCCAGAGGTGAGCTTTATAGGTGGTGACTGTGATGCCTACACAAACAATAACAAAAACTAAAGAGAACCAGAAATATATGTCAAACCAAGATCTACTGGGCTCTAGGCCCTTGCCACTCATATGACTTCCTTTTTTTCCCAAAGTAGAGAAAGGCAGTTATGCTAACTAAGCCATAACAGTGGAAACTAACAGGCAGTTTAAACCACCTGTAACGATCGGTGGGCGCAGAGAGTATCTGATTACCGGTGATCTGCAGTATCACCGGAAATACAGATATATACCAGATTATAAGTGAACTGCAGTCTCACCGATAATCCGATATACAAACTAACCTCTGTTCACCTGAGTAGAGTGTAGTGTTTGGTGTAACTGTAACACTTAGAGGACAAGGCCTCAATGCAGCAAGGAGTACTGCACAGATTCCTTCCGCAGACCTGAGCTCTCCAAGACGGGAGGAGTCAGACTGACAGTAGGAAGGTATATCTGAAAGTGACCCTCAGGAGGAAGGATCGCTAACAGAGCGAGGAACCGCCTCTAACGGTAAGGTCGGTTCTCGAGGTCGGACACGCCAGGTCGTAAACACACAGACAGATAAAGTACAAGATCAGCAGACAAAGGCAGAGTCAAAGTACAGGCAGGGTTCGGCAACGGGGTATCAGATATATCGGGGTACAAAATCAGGAGGCAGAAACAGAGTCTAGGAGCGAGCCGGGGTTCGGCAACAGCGTATCAGAAATAACGAGGTACAAGATCAGAGTTCAGAAGGGTAGTCAAGGCAGGCAAAAGTCATAACAGATAATCACAATCAAACTAGTACTTTAGCTATCAACAGAATCTAGCTAAGTGTAGGATTACAGCTCCAGCTGGTCCCGGCACACTTGCGGATCTGACTACGGATCTGGGTGCTCCCACATGTGTGATCGCACGCTAGACAAAGAGCAAGTGAACAACCAGCAGTATATATACTCTAGGACCTTTCCAGGACCTCCCTAATTGCTGGTCCAATGGGAGCAGTGGAATTTGTCAGCTGACCCAGCTGGTCAGCCGACTCCCTTCTAACAGCTATTTAAACTCTGCCTCTGTGCTCGCGCGCGTGTAAGTCTGAATCTTGGTGGACTATCAGTCCCAGCCACACCAGTACTGTCTTGCAATGTATCCAGTGAACTGAGTGCGGGAGCCGCCTCCAATGCGGATTCCGCCGTTCCCAATGGGGATTCCGCCGCCCTGCCTAAGCGGCATGCGGCGTTTTTTCCGCGTTGTGACGCCATGCTGGACGCGGAAACAGCCGCCTCGCCTTGAGAGACAGCGGCTTTTCCGCGTTTCATCACAGTACCCCCCCCGAGGAGTGGACTCCGGACAACTCCTACCAGGCTTCTCGGGGTGTAAGGCATGAAACTCTTTCCTCAACTCATCCGCATGCATGCGAGTCCCCGGTACCCACTGTCTCTCCTCAATGCCATATCCCTTCCAGTGTACCAGATACTGTACCGAGTTCTGGACAATGCGAGAGTCCAAGACAATGCGAGAGACAGGAGGAGGAGGAGTAGGGCCCACATGGACTGCTGGTTTGAGCAGGGATACGTGAAATGATCTCACCCCACGCATGCTGGCGGGGAGATCAACGGTATAAGTGACGTTGTTGATCTTTTTGGTCACAGAAAACGGACCCACAAACCTGGGGCCCAGTTTGGCAGAAGGCTGCTTCAGGGTCAAGTGACGTGTGGACACCCAGACTAAATCCCCTGGCTGAAACTTCCATTCCATGGAACGTCTCTTGTCCGCTTGACCCTTTTGACTTTGGAACGCTTTCTGCAAATTATCTCTAACAATTCCCCAATTGTCCCTGAGTGACCTCTGCCAATCCTCCAGCGCTGGGAATGGAGAAGAGGCAACTGGCAAAGGGAAGAACTTGGGCGACCTCCCTGTCACAATCTGGAACGGGGAAAAACCAGAAGAAGAACTCTTTAAATTATTCTGCGCAAATTCTGCAAAAGCCAGAAACTTCACCCAGTCATTCTGTGCCTCCGCAACGTAACATCTTAAAAACTGTTCTAAAGACTGATTAATTCGTTCAGTCTGCCCATTCGTCTGTGGGTGGTAGCCTGATGAGAAAGACAGCTTCATGCCCATTTGGTGGCAAAATGCCCTCCAGAATTTAGAGATAAATTGGACTCCCCGATCGGACACAATGTTCTCCGGAATGCCGTGCAGCCGGAAAATGTGGACGATGAATAGGTCAGCCAATTCTTGGGCCGAGGGGAGTCCTTTCAAAGGCACGAAATGGGCCATTTTGCTGAAGCGGTCGACTACCACCCAAATGACCGACATGCCTTCAGACCTGGGGAGCTCACCCACAAAATCCATGGACAAGTGGGTCCATGGTTCACTCGGGGCGGGTAAAGGCTGTAAGGTACCGACAGGTGCCTGCCGGGAGGGTTTACTTTTGGCACATACCGCACATTCCCTGACATATTCCTTGCAGTCTGTTGCCATAGAAGGCCACCAAGCACACCTGGCAATCAGATCCTGCGTTCTGGCAGCACCAGGGTGACCAGCACTCTTATGGGCGTGAAACATTTGTAAGACCGGTAGACGAAAAAACAATGGGATAAACAAGACCCCCTCCGGTTTCCCCTCAGGGACATCCTGCTGAAAGGAACCCAAAACCTTTGTCCAATCCTCCCAGGTCTCTGTGGCTGCTAACACCAGCCTCTGCGGGATGATGGACTCAGGAGCGGGGGGCTGTGCTGTCTCTAATTCGAAACATCTGGACAGGGCATCTGCCTTGATGTTTTTGCTGCCTGGAGTGTATGTGATAATAAATCTGAACCTCGTAAAAAATAACGACCAACGGGCCTGTCGGGGACTTAGTCTCTTAGCCCCCTCGATGTACTCCAGATTCTTGTGATCAGTATACACCGTGATCGTGTGTTCTGCCCCTTCTAACCAGTGGCGCCATTCTTCAAATGCCAATTTAATGGCCAGAAGTTCCCGGTTGCCTATGTCGTAGTTTTTCTCTGCCGGTGAAAACCTCCGAGAGAAATAGGCACACGGGTGCAACCTCCCCTGCAGCCCAGAGCGTTGAGACAGCACAGCCCCTACTCCAACTTCTGAGGCATCAACCTCCACAATGAATGGGTAAGAGGTGTCTACGTGTCTCAATATGGGTGCAGAGCAAAACAATTTTTTCAAGTGAGAAAAAGCTGCCACAGCCTCAGGAGACCAGTGGTTGGTATCTGCCCCCTTTTTTGTGAGACTGGTAAGAGGGGCAATTATCGTGGAGTATCCCTTTATGAACCTCCTATAGTAATTCGCAAAACCTAAAAATCTTTGCAGGGGCTTCAACCCCACTGGCTGTGGCCATTCCAGGACAGCTGTGACCTTGGCAGGATCCATTGACAGGCCTGAGGTGGAGATCACATACCCTAAAAATGTGACAGTGGTCACCTCGAAAATACATTTCTCCACCTTGGCATACAGCATATTTTGCCTCAATTTGTCCAACACAAATTTAACGTGGACCCTGTGCTCGGGGAGGTTGTTGGAATAGATTAGTATATCGTCAAGGTATACTAGTACAAATCTACCCAACACCTCCCTGAATACCTCGTTGATTAATTCTTGAAAGACGGCTGGCGCATTGCACAACCCGAAGGGCATCACTAAGTACTCGTAATGCCCGTCGGGAGTGTTGAAGGCCGTCTTCCATTCATCACCCTTTCTAATGCGGACCAGGTTGTATGCACCCCTCAGATCTAATTTTGAAAAGATCTTAGCGTTCGTGACTTGCGTAAATAAATCGTCTATCAATGGTAACGGATAACGATTCTTCACCGTGATTTTATTCAGGCCACGGTAGTCGATGCATGGTCGCAGCCCTCCGTCTTTTTTCTTAACAAAAAAGAAACCGGCCCCTGCAGGCGACCGGGAGGGGCGAATGAACCCTTTGGCTAAATTGTCACGAATGTACTCCTGCATCGCTATTTTCTCTGGTCCAGACAAATTATACAAGTGACCCCTAGGGGGCATACAACCGGCACGGAGATCGATTGGGCAATCGAAAGGGCGATGAGGAGGTAACTTGTCAGCAGCCTTGGGACAGAATACATCTGAGAACTCGGAGTATTGCTCGGGAACCCCCTCCACATGCAACTTGGTCTGACCTAAAGTCACCTTCCCTAGACACTGTTGGGAACAGAAGTCTGACCAACTAGTTAATTGTCCTGTAGCCCAATTAATCTGTGGTGAATGGAGCTGCAGCCAGGGCATTCCTAAAACAATTGTGGAGGTGGTCATGTGTAATACAAAGAAACTTAGACTTTCATTATGCAGAACCCCAATAGTGACTTCCACCTCTGGTGTCTGAGACAGCGGACGGTCCCTTTGCAGCGGGGAGTCGTCCACAGCAGTAACCTGGATAGGTGGTTTTACTGAGGTGAGCGGAATGCCCAACTTTTCTGCAAACTCTGAACTCATAAAGTTAGCCGCGGAGCCTGAATCAACAAAGGCTTCTGTGGCTTCAGATTTGTCCCCCCATGTAATCATACAGGGAAGGAGCAAACATTTTTCGTTTAAGGGTATGAGCCGGGCACCTAGGGTGCTACCCCCTACCACTCCTAAACGGTAGCATCTTCCCGGCTTGTTAGGGCAGTTTTGTACTATATGCCCCCCTTCAGCACAGTACAGACACAGCTGTTCGGTCATTCTCCGTCTTCGCTCTACCTGGGTCAATTTTGACCGAGCAATCTGTATTGGCTCGGATGGAGGCAAGACGGGAGAAGGTGAAATAGTAGGAGGTGGAGTCACTGGGACCGTAGTGTAAGATACCCCTCTGACACGGGAACTACCCCTGGTCTGTTTTTGGTAGCGCAGCCTGCGGTCGATTCGGATGGCCGCTGAGATGGCCTCATCGACTGTTCTGGGCTCGGGCTGGCTTAACATCAAATCAGAGACCTCATCGGACAGCCCTGACAAGAAACGATCTAATAGGGCATAAGTGTCCCACCTGGCCGTAACTGACCACCTCCTAAACTCGGCCGCGTAATCTTCGACCGGACCTTCGCCTTGACGCAAAAGCTTGAGCTTCCGCTCAGAAGTCGAAGCAAGGTCCGAATCGTCGTAAATTACTGCCATAGCTTTAAAGAATTCCTCTACAGAGGTAAGAGCTTTGTCTCCGGCGGGCAGGCTATATGCCCAAGACTGGGAGTCGCCGGACAACAAAGTCTTTATAAACGTGACCCTCTGGGTCTCAGTACCCGAAGATTGGGGTCTCAACTCAAAATAGGACAATACTCTACTCCTAAAATTCCGGAAGTCAGATCTGTGGCCGGAAAAGCTTTCAGGTACAGGCATACGTATGTCAGAGCTAGGAGAGGATCGCACATGATCCACTGATGTCTGGAGGATTTGTACAGACCCTGATAGGGCATCAATAAGAGTCATGTGGGCGCCCAGTACTTGATTGATGTTGTCCACCGAAGTGGCAAGTACACCCAGACAATCAGTGTTTGCGTCCATTTTGTATTTGGTCTAGCGTTCTGTAACGATCGGTGGGCGCAGAGAGTATCTGATTACCGGTGATCTGCAGTATCACCGGAAATACAGATATATACCAGATTATAAGTGAACTGCAGTCTCACCGATAATCCGATATACAAACTAACCTCTGTTCACCTCAGTAGAGTGTAGTGTTTGGTGTAACTGTAACACTTAGAGGACAAGGCCTCAATGCAGCAAGGAGTACTGCACAGATTCCTTCCGCAGACCTGAGCTCTCCAAGACGGGAGGAGTCAGACTGACAGTAGGAAGGTATATCTGAAAGTGACCCTCAGGAGGAAGGATCGCTAACAGAGCGAGGAACCGCCTCTAACGGTAAGGTCGGTTCTCGAGGTCGGACACGCCAGGTCGTAAACACACAGACAGATAAAGTACAAGATCAGCAGACAAAGGCAGAGTCAAAGTACAGGCAGGGTTCGGCAACGGGGTATCAGATATATCGGGGTACAAAATCAGGAGGCAGAAACAGAGTCTAGGAGCGAGCCGGGGTTCGGCAACAGCGTATCAGAAATAACGAGGTACAAGATCAGAGTTCAGAAGGGTAGTCAAGGCAGGCAAAAGTCATAACAGATAATCACAATCAAACTAGTACTTTAGCTATCAACAGAATCTAGCTAAGTGTAGGATTACAGCTCCAGCTGGTCCCGGCACACTTGCGGATCTGACTACGGATCTGGGTGCTCCCACATGTGTGATCGCACGCTAGACAAAGAGCAAGTGAACAACCAGCAGTATATATACTCTAGGACCTTTCCAGGACCTCCCTAATTGCTGGTCCAATGGGAGCAGTGGAATTTGTCAGCTGACCCAGCTGGTCAGCCGACTCCCTTCTAACAGCTATTTAAACTCTGCCTCTGTGCTCGCGCGCGTGTAAGTCTGAATCTTGGTGGACTATCAGTCCCAGCCACACCAGTACTGTCTTGCAATGTATCCAGTGAACTGAGTGCGGGAGCCGCCTCCAATGCGGATTCCGCCGTTCCCAATGGGGATTCCGCCGCCCTGCCTAAGCGGCATGCGGCGTTTTTTCCGCGTTGTGACGCCATGCTGGACGCGGAAACAGCCGCCTCGCCTTGAGAGACAGCGGCTTTTCCGCGTTTCATCACACCACCCCTTCACTTCCGTATTGAAAGCCTATCGGCCCTCCAGATAATCAGTAACCTTATATCTAAAGTATACCCTCGTATCTTAAGGACTGGTGCCCAAAACCTAACTTTGCAATAAAACATCCTATTACTACTGTAGTAATTTCCATTAATAATCACATACTTTTCAGCATATATTATATTGAATGTTTATACATTATTTCACTGTATTTCTTATTCTTCATATATTACCACAGGAGTGATCTGTTTTATGGAGTCACCAGTATGAGTGTTTTCCCCCCTATATTAGCAGTTCCCGCTCAACCAGAACATGTCGTCTTACTTTACCCAAAACAATATGTCCCCATTTCTGCAGCCTCGTGGACGCTTTTTATAGCCCTCCACCCGTATAGTGGAGACAACATTCTATTTTCAAGCCCAATCAGTATCTTTCTGTAGCGTAGCATCAGATTGGTGCTCAGTCTCTTCCATATCTTGCATCCTCGGTGATTTATTTATTGGTTCCGAAAAGGAGCTGTTCCGAGAACGTTGAGGTTGGAGATCTTGAGAGACTGGCGCATTTCCACCATCTTGAATGGACTTTGCATATGTAAGAGCCTCAGAGGCCACTGTGAATGTTTGCGCTGAATCGTCCGCTGGAAACACTCTGAGCACTGCAGGGTAGACTAGTGCAAAGCGGATTTGTTTGCGTGATAGCATTTGGCAGGCTGGTACAAAGTCTTTGCGTGCCTTCGAAACTTCCACCGAGTAATCTGAGAATATTAAAATTTTTTGCCCTTTCACCATCAGCTCTTTCTTTGCTCTGTATGCTTTAAGAATCAGCGTTTTATCATTGAAGTCCAGGTAACGCGCAATTACTACCCGCGGACGATTGTTGTTAGGCTTCACCGTGCCCAATCTGTGGGCCCTTTCCACCTTAAACGGACCGACCAGATCTAGCGATTCCGGAATAACTTCCGAGCACCACTCCAACAAAGAATCTGTCTTAAAAGATTCAGGTAGGCCGACAAATTTAAGGTTGTTTCGCCGAGACCTATTTTCAAGGTCTTCTATACGATCGGCAAGTATAAGTTGTTTTTTGTCCTGCATATCAGAGCGTTTTGTAAGGTTGGAGACATTGTCATCTAGGGCGCTCACCCTGGTTTCAACTTTTCCCAGTCTTTCTGAGTGTGCCTGGAGCTGTGCCGTTATTGGTGCCATCTCGGCGCTGATAGATCTTACTATCGTATCTGCTAGCTCTTTCTGCAAATGCAGTGCCACTTCAGCAGCCAAACGTTTATAGTCAATAGAAAGTGTCTTACCCTCCAGGGTTTTGAAGAGATCAGTTTCGGATTCCGTGTCGCAGTCGGAAGCCGCCACCATCTTAGAGCGTGTGACTGCGCCTTCTCCAGGCCGCCCTGTGTTCTTCGGTCTCCGCTGAGTTTTTGCCAAGTATTTATCCATCCAGGCGTACAGCGGTACTTGCGGGAGCAAGGGTAAGAAGATCTTGTCCTTTTCGGGGGGAAAAGATAGCTGCACGGGTATCTTTAGTCAGAGTGAGGGCCGGAGCTCCGTGTACTGCGTCCTCTACATGTGGCCCTGGAACCGGAAGTCCCTGACCAAGCGCTTTTCAAAACACTAGTGATTTTCAGCGATGCTGAAATCAACTGAAAAGCGCTCTAAGTGCTTTTCTGAGCGCTTGTGATTGATTAGCGCTTTTTAACAATCACTCCCATTCACTTTCATTAAAATCGCAGTAAAGATTGCAGCAACTTTTCACGTACACTATTGAATGATCGCAACAATTTTTACACGATTTTACCACGATTTTAATGAAAGTGAATGGGAGCGATTTTTAAAAAGCGCTCAGAAAGCGCTAATCAATCACAAGTGCTCAGAAAAGCGCTTATAGTGTGGCTGAGCCCCAAAACCTGCCTTTTTTAGCTGCTTGCAGAAGCATAAGCGCGCTCGCTGCGGAAATTGTAGCAAACACGTTTGTGTTTTTTTTATCATCCTGCCAATGTAAGATATCATGGCAATTTGATACTACCCACACATTTACCACCTAATAATATCTACAGTCGGCTTTAGCGCTGTGTTCTTAGCTAATTAACAAAGCCATAATTAGAGCTGTTTCTGGAACTGTGCTAATACGCTGGAATAATCTCTCTCTGTTGTAAGATTGAAAAGAAGTTCTGATTTTGTAATTTAACAAATTTTCCATGTGTTTTAAATTTGCATAAAGAGATTTAGATGGAAATTCTGATTAGCTGCCACAGGAAAAAAAAAAGCTTTTCTTTCAAAATCTACAAGAAATACAGCAGCACAGATACCAAAGGGAATACTGCAGCAATCTTGGATCCACAAAACATACTAAATCTGTGAATATGGAGATCACACTTACATTATATCTGATGCACTAAAATCACTGTTATTGCGCAAGGACATTATCCTGTAAAGGGATGTGCCAATTATCACCTGGCCAGATGCACTTCACAGAACCCCAAAAACTTCTTGACCCATGGTACACATCATTTTCTGTGGCTGTTACTAAATATATTATCTTTCATTTATTAAATGCATTTAATGTATTTTTTGGAATATGAGATGCACTATTTCTTCCACAGAACTCGGGAATTATAGTAAAAAATTGGTTCAGAGTGTGCCCCTCTCCCCCTCGTTCCAGCACATGCACTCCTCTTCTTCTATAGCTGCTCATCCCCACTGCAGCCGCCTGCAACAACAGGCGCACGTGCCCTGGGGTCACTCATAACGTGCAGCACACTGCCAGGGAACCACATCTGGAAGCAATGAAGCTACAAGTAATGAAGCACCTGGAGCTGTGCATTGGCAGCTGTGGCAGGCGACTGCAGTATAGATTGGCAGGCAGCTACAGAAGAAGAGGAGATGAGGATTGCATGTAAAGTGGCTGGAATGAGGGGGAGAGGAGTACAGTGACTGGATCAGGCGAGGAGTGGTAGTGTAGTGTAGCCCAGCTGGTAGGGCAGCAGGGATTAGTGTAGTGTAGTGCAGTGTAGGGTAGCTTAGCTGGTGGATGCAGCAGGTGTTAGTGTAGTGAAGCTGGTCAGTGTAGCTTAGATCGAGTAGCTTAGAGATAGTTGGGGGGGAAGGGGGGCAGTCCATAAGACACCCCTGCACTACGGATGCACCAGATTTAGTACTTTTCTTCCCCTTGATTTTTTCCCCTCTAAACCTAGGTGCATCTTATAGTCCAAAGTATCTTATATTCCAAAAAATACAGTACTCGTTTTACAATGGCATAAGACATGAGCCATTATGTAAAGAGTAGCACCTGGTGGAGAAGGCCCCAATACAGCCAATATAAGAACGCAGTTACTTACATAATTATTGTATACAGATGTTAGTTACATACGGTGAAGGTGGGGTAAGACTGTAGTAGTCTATGTAAATGATCACAAGTTATCAGGGCCGGTTCAAGTAACAATTGGGCCCTAGGGCAAAATTAGCCTGGGGGCCCCCCAACAGACACCCCCTCACCAAAAAGCATCATTAGGGGCCCTTTGTTGCAGCCAAATTTCCCCCTGGGGCCTTGAGCTGCCTGCTACCCCCCCCCCCCATCCCCTCCCAACTTAACTGTACTCTCTGGGGCCCTGCAGAGTTTATATCAGTGTAGTGTCTCACCTGCCCGCCAGCACAGATGAGACGCTACTCTGCCAAAGACTCTGCAGAGGCCCTGCGGAGCAACAGTTAAGATGGGGGAGGGACACCTTGGGGGCCCCTACAAGCTCTGGAGCCATGGGGCAATTGCCTATCTTGCCTCTATGGTAGCGCCGGCCCTGTATGCTATAACAACTAGACAAACCAGAAATTAATATCCCTATTTTTAGCTCTTATCATAGCAAGGAGGATAATTAATGCCCATCTAGTTTTCCAGTTCAATTTTCCCTTCAGGTGGAGTTATCCATGGTAGTTTTAATCTCATCATAGAACGCCTACTGTTATCCTTTCCTTTTTACATTGTAAGTATGGGAAATAAGGCGACTGAGTGTCCAGCTAGTGATTATTCTTCTGTTCCAAAAAAAATTATCTGCCTGTAATAAACATGGAGGAAGCAGCTGCGGGCAGTCTGGCGTCCTCTGCAGCTGCCTCCATTCCTCTGCCTAGCGTGTCACCCATGCCTCCGGCGTCTAGCACGCCGAGGACGAGTTTGTCAGCCGCACATAGGGTTGCATTGTCAAGTGCGCGCACGCACAGACAGGAGGAGGCGCGTCAGCTGACCAGCTGGTCGGCTGACGTCAGAGGAGACGTACGCCACTCCTCATTGGCTCAGAGGAGTGGGCGTGCCTATTGGGTCTCCTCTGCTTCTTAAAGAGACTCTGTAACATGAAAAACATCCCCTGGGGGGTACTCACCTCGGGTGGGGGAAGCCTCAGGATCCTAATGAGGCTTCCCACTCCGTCCTCTGTCCCACGGGGGTCTCGCCGCAGCCCTCCGAACAGCCGGCGACTGTGCCGACTTTCAGTTCAATATTTACCTTTGCTGGCTCCAGCGGGGGCGCTGTGGCGACTTTCGGCACGGAAATAGACGGAAATACCCGATCTCCGTCGGGTCCGCTCTACTGCGCAGGCGCCGGAAACTTGCGCCTGCGCAGTAGAGCAGACCCGACGGCGATCGGGTATTTCCGCCTACTTCGGCGCCGACAGCCATCAGAGCGCCTGCGCAGGAGCCAGGAAGGTAAATATTGTGTCACCGCTGTACGGAGGGCTACAGCGAGACCCCCGAGGGACGCAGGACGGCGTGGGAAGCCTCATTAGGATCCTGAGGCTTCCCCCACCCGAGGTGAGTACCCCCCAGGGGCCGTTTTGTCATTACAGTTCCTCTTTAAGCCTCTCGGATTCACTCGCAACCTGTCTGCTGTTGCGAATACTACGTGTTAGCGCTCAGACCTTAGATAGATCCGGTGTGCTTTGATCCGGGAGGAAACCGGGGATTTCACACTAGATAGGAATATTGTTGTTTATACTACTCTTTATTGAGAGCTGTGTATGACTCTGGCTTGCTTCTGACCTCTCTCTCGTTTACTGACTCTGTACTTCTGCCCATCTGATCCTGTTGCCGACTTTGCCTGTATAACCTCCTTCCTATTGCTATCCGATTCTGTACTGTTACTACCTGTCTGTTGCCGACCTTGCCTGTCTGACCTCGCCTCCCCACCAGAGACTCCCTGATCTCTGGTGAGGGCCTCTGTACTGATAGTACCCACCAGCTCCTCTGGTGAGGTATAGCTGAATCTATCAAGTACTACTGTTGCACCAAGCACTATACATTGTATACCTTCTGTGTATTGCTATACTTGTATTATTGGTGATTCTGCAGATCACCACATAATCAGGTATAGTGTCTGGATTATTGGTGATACTGCAGATCACTCAATAATCAGACATCTGTTTTGCTGACACCAATCGTTACAGAACAGCAGACCAAAATGTCTATGGAGACACTGTTCAGTCAGGTCGAACTCCTGACAACGGCCGTTAATAATTTAACCACCACGGTAAGCACCCAACAGACACAGATAGACCAGCTGTCTGAGACGGTGCGCACCTTACGAACTCCTAATGCACTAGCCCCTATTGTTATGGAACCCCGGATACCTCTCCCTGAAAGGTTTTCAGGGCATAGGTATGATTTCCGAAATTTTAAAAATCGTTGCCTTTCCTATTTTGAGTTACGGCCTGCCTCTTCAGGTTCAGAGAGTGAGAGAGTTACTTTTATAAAGACGTTATTATCTGGAGATTCACAGACATGGGCCTACAGTCTCCCCACTGGTCGTGAGGCTTTAAATTCAGTGCAGGAATTTTTTAAAACTATGGCAATTATATATGACGATCACGATTTAGCAGTGACCGCAGAGAGGAAGTTAAAAACTCTCAGACAAGGGCATGTTGAAACATACGCTGCAGAATTTAGAAGGTGGGTGGTGTCGGCCAGATGGGGACAGTTTGCCCGTTTAGATTGTTTTTTGTCAGGATTATCTGACGCTGTTGCCAATCTTATGTTGAGTCACCCAGAACCCAAATCTGTGGATGATGCAATCTCATTAGCTGTAAGGATAGATCGACGAGTTCGCTATCAAAGGCAAACTCGAGGTAGAGCGCCAGTAAGATCTAACCCCATCACGTTCTCTGCTTCAACTCCTTCTCTTCCTCAAGATGAGCTGATGCAAATCGGACAATCTAAATTGACTGAGGCAGAGAATACTAGGAGACGTACTGAGAGACTCTGCCTATACTGTGCTGAGAAAGGTTTTATCCGTCCTTCTAAGTCTCCGGCCGAAGCAGGATTCTTTTTCGTACAGAAAAAGGCCGGTGGCCTTCGGCCATGTATCGATTACAGAGAGTTGAACAAAATTACTGTGAAAAATCATTACCCTCTCCCCTTAATTGACGATTTATTCTCTCAGGTTACGGATGCATGTATCTTCTCTAAGCTTAATCTGAGAGGGGCATACAACCTGGTAAGGATAAGGGAGGGTGATGAATGGAAGATGGCGTTTAACACACCCGACGGGCATTACGAGCATCTTGTCATGCCCTTCAGGTTGTGTAATGCTCCCGCTGTCTTCCAGGAGTTAATCAATGAGGTTTTCAGAGAAGTCCTGGGGCGATTCGTCCTCATATATTTGGACGATATACTCATTTTTTCCCCCAATCTGACTGAACACAGAAAGCATGTGAAATTTGTGCTAAGGAACCTCAGGCAGAATTCTTTATATGCAAAGTTGAAAAGTGTCTTTTTGAAGTGTCTGAGCTTCCTTTTCTGGGATACATTATCTCTACTGCTGGACTTTCTATGGACCTAAACAAAGTTTCTGCCGTTCTGGAGTGGCCACAGCCCTTGGGACTGAAGGCACTCCAGAGATTTCTTGACTTTGCCAATTATTACAGAAAGTTTATCAAGGGATTTTCTTCTGTGGTTTCACCCCTCACGGAGCTTACCAAAAAGGGGGCTGATACCTATAATTGGTCACCTGAGGCACATTCTGCCTTTTCCTCACTAAAACAATTGTTTTGCTCCACCCCCATTTTACATCATGTGGATGTCTCTTATCCTTTTATTGTTGAGGTAGATGCATCAGAGATCGGGGTTTGGGGCTGTACTGTCTCAACACTCTGGTCTACAGGGCAGATTTACACCCATGTGCATTTTTCTCTCGGAAGTTTTCTCCCGCCGAGAGAAATTATGACATTGGAAATCGAGAATTGTTGGCCATCAAACTCGCGTTTGAAGAGTGGCGACATTGGCTCGAGGGGGCAGAACATTCTATTACGGTCTATACTGACCACAAGAATTAAGAGTATATTGAAGGGGCCAAACGACTCAGTCCTAGACAGGCTCACTGGTCGTTATTTTTCTCGAGATTCAGGTTCATTATTACCTACAAACCAGGTAGTAAGAACATCAAGGCAGATGCATTATCTAGATGTTTTGAGCCAGAGACAGTACAGCCACCAACCCCTGAGAACATCCTTCCCGAGAAAGTTGTCCTCGCAGCTAAGGAAACTTGGGAGGATTGGTCATCCACTTTGAGCCCCTATCAGCAAGACGTCTCCGAAGGGAGACCAGAAGGGGTTCTGTTTGTGCCACTGCAATTCCGTCTGAAAATTCTTAATGTATTTCATGCTCATAAGAATGCAGGGCATCCAGCGGTTGCTAGGACACAGGAATTGTTGGACAGATGTGTCTGGTGGCCATCTATAGTCTCAGATTGTAGGGACTTTGTCAGAGATTCTTCAGTCTGTGCCAGGAATAAGCCATCCAGACAGGCTCCTGTAGGTACGCTTCAGTCATTGCCTGTACCTGAGCAACCATGGACCCATCTGTCCATGGACTTCATGGGTGAACTGCCTAGATCTGAGGGTAAAACGGTCATTAGGGTGGTAGTCGATAGGTTCAGCAAAATGGCTCACTTCATTCCATTGGACGGACTCCCCCCAGCTCAAGAACTGGCAGAACTCTTCATCCAGCATATTTTACGGTTGCATGGGATACCGGAAAATATAGTGTCAGATAGGGGAGTCCAGTTCGTGTCCAAGTTTTGTAGGGCCTTTTGTCATCATCTCGGTATGAACCTCCGGCTACCACCCACAGACCAATGGTCAAACTGAAAGGGTTAACCAGTCCCTTGAACAGTTTCTAAGGTGTTATGTGGCAGATGCCCAGTTGGATTGGGTTAAGTTCCTACCGTTTGCAAAATTTGCGCACAATAACCTGAAGAGTTCCTCTTCAGGTTTCTCCCCATTCCAGGTGGTTATGGGAAGATCACCCAAATTCTCGCCATTACCTGTGGTATCATCTCCCTTTCCTGCCTTGGAAGATTGGCAGGGAGGTTTGAAGGAGATTTGGGTCTTGGTCAAAAAGAACCTGGAAAGGGCCTTTCAGTCCCAGAAAAAACAGGCGGATAAGAGACGGTCTGTATAATGGGATTTTGCTCCAGGAGACATGGTGTGGGTCTCTACCTGGCATCTGACCTTAAAACAACCCTCAGCTAAATTGGGCCCCAGATTTATAGGCCCATACCCGGTGTCCAAGAAGATTAATAATGTCACGTATGTCCTCGCATTAACCTCCAACATGAGAGGTGTAAAGTCATTCCATGTGTCTCTGTTGAAACCGGCTGTGCATGTGGATTCCTCCCCCCCGTGGCGATTGATGGTGAACCTGAATATGAGATTGAGCAGATTTTGGATTCTCGGTGGGTGCGCAACTCAGTACAGTACTTGGTGCATTGGAAAGGGTATGGGCCTGAAGAAAGGTCTTGGGTGCCAGGTCATCGTACGCATGCTGAGGAACTTAGGAAGAAGTTCCGTGAGTTGCATCCATCAAAGCCATGTAAATCGTGTCCGGAGTTCACGCCTCAAGAGGGGGGGAGGGTACTGTAATAAACATGGAGGAAGCAGCTGCGGGCAGTCTGGCGTCCTCCGCAGCTGCCTCCATTCCTCAGCCTAGCGTGTTACCCGTGCCTCCAGCGTCTAGCACGCCGAGGACGGGTTTGTCAGCCGCACATAGGGTTGCATTGTCGCATGCGCGCACGCACAGGCAGGACCTTTATGCGGGGAGGAGGCGCATCAGCTGACCAGCTGGTCGGCTGACGTCAGAGGAGACGTCCGCCGCTCCTCATTGGCTCAGAGGAGTGGGCGTGCCTATTGGGTCTCCTCTGCTTCTTAAGCCTCTCGGATTCACTCGCAACCTGTCTGCTGTTGCGAATACTATGTGTTAGCGCTCAGACCTTAGATAGATCCGGTGTGCTTTGATCCGGGAGGAAACCGGGGATTTCACACTAGATAGGAATATTGTTGTTTATACTACTCTTTATTGAGAGCTGTGTATGACTCTGGCTTGCTTCTGACCTCTCTCTCGTTTACTGACTCTGTACTTCTGCCCATCTGATCCTGTTGCCGACTTTGCCTGTATAACCTCCTTCCTATTGCTATCCGATTCTGTACTGTTACTACCTGTCTGTTGCTGACCTTGCCTGTCTGACCTCGCCTCCCCACCAGAGAGCCCTGATCTCTGGTGAGGGCCTCTGTACTGATAGTACCCACCAGCTCCTCTGGTGAGGTATAGCTGAATCTATCAAGTACTACTGTTGCACCAAGCACTATACATTGTATACCTTCTGTGTATTGCTATACTTGTATTATTGGTGATTCTGCAGATCACCACATAATCAGGTATAGTGTCTGGATTATTGGTGATACTGCATATCATCTGTTTTGCTGACACCAATCATTACACTGCCGCATTGCTTCATTGTAGTAGAACAATGGTTAATAGTATGGACACAAGTGGGGTGTTCCAGCCATCTAAGCGGCGTCCTATCCCAGAAGAAGTTTATGTCTCAAATTTTTTCAAAATACATTTTTGGAATTAAGCATAACAGGTCCTCCAAGAATTTCCAAAGGATTGATGCATAACAGGCAATGCTATTTATAAAGAAAAAGCTGAAAAGGTAAGTTATGTTCAAGATGAACTTTACTGACAATCATGTAATGCATAAAAACGCTTATTTTTACAACATTATTTTATAAATTAATAGTCATTGTTTGCCCATTGTGAAATCTTTCCTCGCCCTGATCTACATACATGAAAAAATGGCACTCAAAAACTTGGGCGCCCACAAATAGTTGATAGTACACCAATATTCCCGATATTCTACTCTTGCAGTGCTACTGATGATAGTAATTGATTCTGATATTTTACTACATGTAAACCTAGTAAACCTAACCCTATTCTCACACAGAACCCTCCCTGTACTGATGCCTAACCTTGACCACCCCTCACTGCACTAGGCTCCCACATAAATAGCATCTATGTGGTGAATTTGGGGTGCCAGTGGACCCTGCTATTGCAAAATACAGCTACAAATAGCGGGAGCAAACTATTTATTAGGTGCCAAATTTTCTCCCCATAGCTGCTATTTAAGGCACCTATGGTGGCGCCCAAACTTCCATGGCTCACAGGCACCCAAATTTCCTGTTTCACTGATTTACATTCCAAAATGTATCACAGTAGGTGACATCTTTAAAGCTGGCAAGGAGCATCAATGCAAATGTTTGTTTGTTGTTTGTTCCAAAGACAGCAGAAACAACACCTGTAAACATGCAATTCACTTTATCTCCCAAGAGAACATTTTTCATCACCTGTTTAAAATAACTTTTCAGCAATCTTCAATTGAAAAAGTACCAAAATGTAGGGGATAAAGTATTGTCAAAATTATTCTGAGTATTTTATTGGTTACTTGTGTAGTGAACATGAAAGTTTCATTTCCGCAAATGTTTGCAAACAGGCGAATCTAGTGAACCGCCAGAGACTTCAACGGGCAGGTGAATTTTAACACCTATAGGGACTGTTCCTGGCCACAAAAGTGATGGAAAAGTTCTTTCACAGGGCCTAACATCTGGACCATGGCATGCTGAAGGGGGATCCATGGAAAAGTCCCACCAAAACCTACGTAGTTGATGTAGAGTTGTGTTTTAATCTCTAAAGGGAAGGATTCACTGTATATTCCTAAATTTGTGGAGTTAAGTGCCTTAAAACGTACATGGCGATAAGGTAGTGTAAGGGTTATGCCCGGTTCACACTGACAGACAAAACGCCGCATTTAAAGCACCGCAAACAACCGTAAAGAGCTTAGGTGATAACATCAGGTAAGCAAATCATTGTTATTACTAGTTAACACCTCCAGGACCTAAATGTTAGTCCTCTCGGCAGCAGTCTTTGTGTAGTGGTGTGTCGTGGCTGCCGTGCTTGTGCGCACATTCGCGGGAGTGTAGGCGATCGCGATTTTCCAGCCCCTATGGTTGGACTGAGGTAGTTCAATGACAGTTAAGTGACCCAAAAAACTCTGATTCTGCACTGATGCCTTATACAGGGGGCAGTAGTGGATACTAGATGTCAGTAGTGGTGGTGAAGGATTATTGGGTGATAGTTGGTGCACTACTAGGACCAGCAGACCTGTCTCCAACAGCTAACGTGTGCACTGGACACAGAGGATTGCAATATAACAATAGCAAGTAAAAGAAAAACAGCCATCAGAAGGGTGAACTACTGTAGCAGTAAGGGGGAACCACTGACTGCACCTGTCTGCAACCGCTAAAGTGCACTGTGTGAGCACACTGAACATCAATATCACAAGATCAAAACAGAGCCTTTAGAAGGGCTCTGGGGTTTTGTAGATGGTGAATAGGTATTGTAGCAGCAAGAAACTCCACTGAGGACACAGATCACAGGCCTAACTAATGCTTTCCCTATCTACAGCACACTCTCCCCGATCTGCCTAGCACAGAAGCCAAGCACATACTGCAAAGTGGCTGCTGTGCTGGCGTTATGATAAGTGGGGGTGCGGTTCAGGTGGGAGAGATAGGTGATTGGCTGCCATGAGTCTGCTGACTCTGGGGTGAGGGGTCAAAGTTTAGCTCCATTATAATGTAAAGGGGCGGGTCGAACATGCCATGTGTTCGCATGAGGGGGGCGAGCGCAAACACCCATAGTTTGCCGTGAACTATTCGCCGGCAGAACAGTTCGGGCCATCTCTACTTACTGGTAGCTTAAAAAGGCATTGTGAAAATATCATGAGAAAACTCAGGAGAAAGTTAATTGCATATGGGCCCTGGTATTCCAAAGTGCAATGGGAGGAGAAGGCTGAATGATAGACCAAGACAGACAAGACACAGAACATTTATATTGCGCTTTTCTCCTGGCTGACTCAAAGCGCCAGAGCTGCAGCCACTAAGATGAGCTCTATGGGCAGTAGCAGTGTTACGGAGTCCAAGGTCTCCTAGTGAATAGGTGAAGAGGAAGAGCCAAATTCGATCCCAGGTCTCCTGTGTCAGAGGCAGAGCCCTTAACCAGTACACTATCCAGCCAGCCTAGCCTAAAAAACACTGGGTTACATGCCAATGTACAGCAATATATATGTACAGGAAGCATGCCTGATGCTGAAATCAGGATAATTAATAGTATATCACACTATATGTCACTAGAGTTCCTCTTTGAAGCTCTTAAAGAGAGTCTGAAGCAAGAATAAATCTCGCTTCAGACCTCATAGATAGCAGGGGCATGTGTGCCTCTGCTAAAACGCCGCTATCCCGCGGCTTAACGGGGGTCCCTTCACCCCCAAATCCCCTCCGTGCAGCCGGGGAGCGCTTCCGCATTGGGGCAGGGCTAACCGCCGCAGCCCTGCCTCATGCGCGTCTATCAGTCTTCCTTCACTGAGAGGGGCGGGGGAGAGGCGGCGATGCGCCGCTGATGGACGCGACTGGAGGCAGGGCTGCAGCCGTTAGCCCTGCCTCCAGGAAGAAAAAATTCACGACCAAGTTTATGACCAAGTTTTGCGGGAGTGGGTTTGGGGGTGAAGGGACCCCCGTTTAGCCGCGGGATAGCTGCGTTTAAGCAGGGGCACACATGCCCCTGCTAACTATGAGCTCTGAAGTGAGATTTATTCTCGCTTCAGAGTCTCTTTAAAGGGTAACTTTAATGAGAGGAATATGGAGGCTGCCCTATTAATACCAGTTGTCTGGCTAACCTGCAGAACCTCTACCTCCAATACTTTTAGCCATAGACCCTGAATAAGCATATGCATATGGGTGTTTCTGACATTATTGACAGATCTGACAAGATTAGCTGCATGCATGTTTCTGGTGTTATTCAGACACTACTGCAGCCAAATAGATCAGTAGGGCTGCCAGGCAACTGGTATTGTTTAAAAGGAGATAAATATGGCAGCTTCCCTATTCTTATCAGTTCAGTTGTCCTTTTACATTCCTGATAATCAAACTTTGTTTTGGCATCAGGATTTTAGGTCCAATTTAACCCGAGGGCAAACCCTTCCAAACCCCTTGAGTGAGGTTTAAAATGTACTGAAAAGGAAACCTTTGATGTAGTCACTGATCTGACGAACATTGTAAAATATTTTCTCCTTCATTAACTTTAATCCATCAACTAAAAACCTGTCATAAACATGTGGCATTTCCTGACTGACTGGATAGCTCTGTAACCACACTTTATTGTCCTAACGCCTTCTTTATTCTTTAAGATTGATAAGCAAGAGCATATAAAAAAGGTATTTACTTAATATCTTTCAAAATTATTGTCAATTACGATGCGGTTCATTAAATCATGCTGGAGAACAGAAAGCTATTAGAAGTATAAGAGCGTTCAACTTGTCCACAAGAGCTTTGTCATTACTCTAGAAGGAATGATCATATCAGTTTAAAGGGCCATATGCTCAGCGATTTTATGTTGATTTAATGGTTCCAGAATGAGACCATTATAATCATCACTACCAGTATGTGCAACAGCCGGATGCATACAGCTTGTGCTTTCTCTCTGTTTTTTATTATTATTATTATGATTTTATGAAAAATGTCTTGCAGGCTACAAATTCTCAAACTAGAAAATACCACATGAAAATGTTGTGAACATAATCCAGAATTTCTGGAGAGATAAAATATATATCGGCTGATGTCTGATCTGGTAGAAATGCAATTTGACTTCTCTCCTGAAATACATCTCTTAAGCCTAACAGAAACCCTATCCTTAAATAGAAAGACTAAAATAATGTTTAAAATACTTTACTTGGCTTCTAAGGCAGATGAGAGATCTTGTTTGAGTGGAATAGTGCCAATGGCGTACGTATATATACGCCTCCGGTGAGTTGGGCAGAGGGTGGGCCAAATGACGGCTCACCTTGCTGCCGCTCAAATACCCAGCAGCGTTAAATACGATTCCCCCTCCCAGTTGAAGCAACTTGAAGGGGGAAGTAATTTTGGGTCCGGGCGCCAGATCCATAATTACCCTTTGCATGGGGCACGTAGCATAGCACTAGTGGTATGGCAGTTCCCAGATTCAGCGCTCAGCACTGGGTGCCGTGCACCAAAACCACCTGCTTCCTGGTAAGGACTCCATCAAGAGTACTTAGATCAAAACAGTAAATAAGGCTTTACAGTGAACCTGAAGAAGGCCAGAAAGAAATGGGTAGATAGTCACCTATGTAGAGGAAAGGCTTGGAATCTCATAGAGAAGTGCTCCCAACCCCTGTCCTCAAGGGCAGACCCACCAACAGTGCATGTTTTGTGGAAATCCACAGAGGTAGTTAAGCAGCACTGCTGAGACACTAGTTGCCCCTTTTATGAATGCTTGTGATTATATACCAAATAGTACTGTTGGTGAGCCTTGAGGACAGAGTCGGGGAACTCTCCCATAGAGCCTTACTGGTCCTTTCTCTGTCCCGTTATTCCAATGTTGTCCCGTGCTGATTATTAGTCCTGCAGGTCAAATACTTCTTCACGCCTCTTCATGCAGACTTTGGAAATACTCCTTTCCCTGAAGACGAGCGGATCTGCACTGTCCGTGCTTGCGCATGTGCAGTACAGATGCGCCATCTTTGGAAGCACTCAGGGACGCGAATGCTTCTGAGGTTACATCTTTTTTTCTCAATAAAACTGATATGTTAAAAAAGATACTGTGAACAGTTTTTTTGAGTAGACTATATACTGTAATTCCTGTATAAGGGGGGAACAGGGGCAGGGTGTGTGTGTGTGTGTGTGTGTGCTCGTGCGTGCGTGGTGTGCGTGCGTTTGTATTTCAATTCCATTGAAAAAAATCAAGGATCTGCTGTACAGCCATGCTGGCCATAGATTAATAATTTATGCAAAGCACAGGGAGGAGCTGGATGAGAAATACTCACTCTGTCTCAAGCTTCATACTTGCTGGGGACGGGGGTCTCTGGATCACATGACTGACTGCTCCAATGGGAATTTTGCTGGAACAACTGCATCAAATATGCAAATTGTTTGCAGCATTTACTACTATTCAGCTTTACTAACAAGAGTAAATCTGGAACAGCAAACTATGCCTCCAAAGCTCTGAAATTTATCATGAGAATTTCATTATTATTTCACATTTTTGTATGCTTTTTACTCATTAATTCTCAAATATATCTGAGAAAACTGAAAGATGTAATGCTTGTTCTTAGGTTTTCCTGTGCTATCTATATACACACACCTAGTATGACACACACATTACAATGGTAGAATTTATATCTTCTACAAGCAAGAGATAAACATTTCAGATTGCCAATGTTTACTTTTATTTCAGTAGAGAAATCTCAGTTTATGAAAGCTATACACAGTATATGGCACTAAGTTGAAATCTAGCACCATCAGCTGGTGAATGTGCAGTATTACCAAGAGTAACACTTGATAGATAAAGAAGTATCTGACTGTGTGATCCACTGTGTAGAATATTAAAATTCAAATAGAAAAATCCTAATTTTAAACTGTATCCTGCATTGGTTTCTCATTAAAGGGTAACTCTACTTTAGTACAAAAATCTATATCACCATTATACAAGTCCTTTATACATAAATGAATAAATATTGTCTTAGAATTTTTTAATCTGAAGGAGCTACCGTATATACTTTTTAGAAAGTATTAAAAACCATGTTTGTCTAGTTGATTCATAAGTCTATGTAAAGTCTAAAAAAAATGACTGCTTCATGTGAACTGCTATGACTTTGCTGGCTTTACTACTTACCGTACTTTCATTTCACAAGATGAGGATGCTGACATGCATACCCAGCACTTACGAATAATCACTCCCATCTCTGTACCAGGTGACAGCCATGCAAGTCAACTCTCCTTGTAAACCAGAAGCAGTGGTACAGAGGAGAGAACAGGAAGAAGACCGCAGCAATCACAGGTATGTTAGTGAAATGCAGCTTGTTAAAAGACCTAAAATACATGGAAATAATTTAATAAGGATTGTGTATTTCTTAGGGAAAGTGGCGATAAACTTTAAGTTTAGAACCCAAGGCAAATGCAAAATGTGTACATTTCTACTCTGCACAATTAGTCAGTATTATCCCAATGTAAGCATTACAGCTTCATGTTTTTGCAATAATCACACTATTCAATAAAATAAATACACAAAAGCTTTTTTTGTAAGATATGCCAACACAATCTCTTGCAAAATGCTATAATGTAAAACCCCATTTGCGAAAAAAAAAAGAAAAAAAAAAAAAGAAAGGGTTGCTGCATTTAATGTAAAAAAAATGATTTGGATATATTTAGATGAAAATAGTAAAAATATAGCATATTATGAAGAAACTGATAGATTTCAGTGTATTATGAAAAATATTATATGCTTATATATCTTATCTACAAAATAACTTTCAGTACCTGGCAACTGAAAAAGCACTACATAGTATGTACAAAATAATATCAACCTTGTTTTGTTTGCTGGTGCTTTAAAGGTACTTTAATGATAAGGTGTGAAAACGTCTCCTGTGAGAAAACTCAGGAGAAAAGTTAATTGAATATTGTGGCCATAGAGAACTGTTGCTGGGGTGGGAAGAATGAGTATTTGACACTTGGTGCGCTATGCAATTTCTGTGTGCAAATTTCATATCACCTGACATTGTTCAAGAGGTACCAACAGATTCAGTTGCACACCTTCTTCTGGGCAATACCTTAGCAAGGAGGGGAACAGTTTGTTACTGATTACCATTATTCAAAGTATATATGACGTGATCATTATCAGCATAGCACCATCATTGAAGACCTAATACCGTGGTTGAATAAGGGCCCCTCTGGTTACCGGTCCTCGGCATCTCCATATTTCAGCTTTTACAACTGCTAGCAATTTGCCACTATATCCAGTGTCCTCATTAATTACCCATCTGAATTATTATCTGATCTCTGTTGATGTTACCATAACAGAATGTTTGTCAACAAGTATACCCGGTTGCTAATACAAAATAATTTTGAACTTTAATGCATGGTGACTGCGACTGGGTCCTAATACAAAGGTTTTACTTTGATTATCCTGGATTTTTGGGTTGTTATTGTGGTGAGACTGTGAATCGATATAATAGGGTAACCGTGCACTCCTCACTTTGCAACCAACGTGGTGAAAGGTCACCTCGGATATTAAAGGGAACACCTAAAATATTATTCTGGATCGCTTCCTGCAAAAGAGTGTGTGCTACACTCACAATTATCTGAAAATGATGAACAAGCAGAGTGCTCAACAGATCAAAATATCACTATAAAATTGACTAAGAACTGCAAAGATGCACATTATCATTCAATGTCCCATTATGATCAATATGGGGTTTTATCCTCAACCCAAAAGTCCACAAATGTTTTCAGCATAACTCCTCCACTCAATATTGTCTCAACATATGGTCTTCATAAACTTGCATGAGGGTTAAAGTATAGTAACACCATACGTTCACCGGATAGAAAGGCCAACCTTATTCAGATCAGCAAACAGCGTTTTTGGCCTTGCCAGTAGCTCTCCTGTATATGTCCCACTAGGCTCCTCAAATATCAGATGCAGGGGCCGGCCCGTAACAGACCAGCAATTCAGCGTATTTCTATATCAGTACTCCAAAATCTCGCCAAGTAATGGACCTAATGCTGGGGATACACGGTACGTTTCTGTACCGTGTATCGACCAGCTGATCTGGCCAGCTGATAATATTCAGCTGGCCCGATCATGCTGCTCGACCCCCGCCCACTCAATTCCCGCCTGCGGACAATGGCAGGGAATCGAGCGCTGATAATGAAGCGCCAGCGGGGGCGAGCGGCAATCAATCTGCGCGCACGCGCGGACGAGCGGTGATGCGCCAGCATCGAGCCGCTGGCTCGATCCAGTGCATAAAATGTGCCATGTATGCCCGGCATTAGGCTCAAACAAGGTTGTCCATAGCGTAATTCCGTTTATTTAAAGGAATACTATCAATACCCAAGTGTTCTAAAATGACAATGTACAAATAATGTCTAAGTAGCTGTGTAAACATTTTCCTACTTTTCATGTTAAATATCAGAGGCAAAAGCTGTAATTTATTGAGGGTAGGATTTAGCTATATTGGGCCAAATTAATTGCAGAAGGGGTGTCTGCTTCAATGCACATCCAGTGTTGCATATCAGACTCTAGAAAGCAAATATCAAACATAGCAAACTCTGAAAGCAAAAACAGTATGAAAAGCTGTGACAATTAGTTACATTTCCTCGGCTCTCTTCAGACAGGTCAATCAGAAACACAGGACACAGAAGCTGCAGCTGTTGGGAGCTCTCTCTCTGTGTCACACACAGAGCTACATATAGAGTTAACTGATCAAGTGTGAGGGGAATTTCCCCTCTCCTCATGGCTCAGTCTGCCGTCAGTTTTGGCGTCAGTAAAGTTTGAAAGTATTTTGATATCAGTAAACAAAGAAGTTGCTACTAAAATGTATACACCAGTACTTAGCAGCACTTCCCAAACAATTCCTGTGTCAATTGAAAAAAATATGTGAATCGATAGTATTCCTTTAATATCACATATAAAAGTAGTGCACTTACAATTTGCCGTATAAAATTCGCATATAAAACAACCTTTTAGGATCTTCCAGCGTCTCACCGGCTCCTTACGCTCCAGTGAACTAGTTTCATCTATTGACTCATCAGGGGCTTGGCCATTCAGAGCCGAGAGACGCTATATGTATGTTCCCCTTGTGCCACATGGTCAGTTGCTTGAGCTGTATTCATTCGCCGCTGCTGCTGCCATTCAACCTAGCAGCTGATTCTATTTGCGCTCACTTCTTTAGCCTATAATACCCATAAGCCCTTCTCAGCTCTATTTCTATTGGCTGCCATATTCCCTTATGGACTACACTACCCACAGTGCTCCACCTCGCTACACACGCACTATCTGTTCACGGGACTATGTTACCCAGGTGACCCTATGGTATCAGCGGCGCCATCTTTCCAAATCCTAACGGACTACAGAGACGAGAATGCCCTCTGTGCCATCTGTGTTAAATTGCCTCAGGGAAATATATACATTTATAGTAAAATATAAAAATACAATTAAAAATAAGATTAAAAATAAAATTAAAATTAACCCCTACACTAAAAAATTGTGACCAATACTACATCGAATGCTACATAAAAATTACAAATAGCTCAATGGGAGTTAGGGACCTCTTTTGACACATATATAGCGCATATACATTTATGCCATATAATACAATGGGAATTGAAAATATAATTTGATACAGAGAGAACTTCTCTGCTGAAAGGTGGCTTCCAACTACCAGGAATATTCTAATCCTCAGCCACTATCATAGTAATCACTTTTCTCAGCTATATCTAGAGCCCTTTTATAGACCAACAATTTTAGCCTATAACAGCATCCTTTTAATAAACTAAAACTAGCTTACTAGGCTACACCAGGAGACCTTTTTTGCCGAATTTGGCATATATGGGCTACACCAGACGACCTTTGCAGCTGAATTTGGCATATATGGGCTACACCAGGCACCCTTTGTATCCAAATTTGACATATATGGGCTACACGACGCGCTTTGTAGCCGAATTTGGCATATATGGGCTACACCAGGTGCCCTTTGTAGCCGAATGTGACATATATGGGTTACACGACGTGCTTTGTAGCCGAATTTGGCATATATGGGCTACACCAGACGCCCTTTGCAGCTGAATTTGGCATATGGGCTACACCAGGCGCCCTTTGTAGCCGAATTTGGCATATATGGGCTACACCAGGTGCCCTTTGTAGCCGAATTTGGCATAAATGGGCTACACCAGGCGCCCTTTGTAGTCGAATTTGGAATATATGGGCTACACCAGGCGCCCTTTGTAGCCGAAGTTGGTATATGGGCTACACCAGGCACAATTTTTGTAGCCGAATTTGGCATATATGGGCTACACCAGGTTCCCTTTTTTCCAGGCACCCTTTTCAAATAGATGTGCACAATCTGTTCAGAGTATTTAGTCTGTTGGCCCTCATACTACATGGAGGTGGTAAAATTGGCCAGTGACTGGCCAATTAAAATTGGAAGTGTGTACGCACCCTGACCCTTTAACAAGTACTAGTCCTAGGCATTGCACAGCTCACGTACACAAAGCAAAGTGTGGCTCAGTTGCTGCCATAGATGAAATGGTTGACAAGCGTTGATAGGAAAACATATGTGAAGAGCTGAATATGAATCCTAATAACAGAGACAATTTGCTGCATTTATTAACTACAAGCTCTCAAAATAAGCTGCACTGTGCAATATGTTTTCATTAAACATAGATGAATGAAACAAAAATAATACAATTTTGCTCTCAATCAAAATAGCTTGAATAGCTTGAGGTCTGGCATTATGTTTATTATTATGAAAACTCACAGTCACAATGATTAATGTCATTACATCCAAGCTAGGGTGACAACATGCAGCATTTATCATTGGGATCCATAAATTAATATTCTCAAGCAATGACATAACATTACTTACCAGCCAAGCAAAGTTATTCTAATCAACTGAAATGTCATCTAATGTACAGCAACCCTAATGGTGGTTTATCACTGCGGACTAAATTAAACACCTAATCGCAAATGTGATTATACAGACCACTTTATAGGATGGTGATATATACTTCCTAATCATGGGACACAATATATCTGCAATGGAAAGACTGTAAACAACACCTTTGTAAAGCATGATTAAATCCTGCATTACGGGACAGGGAGGACAAGGAAGACATATTTTGTGGTTATTCTGAACATGATTGAAATTTTTTTTCTTTTGCCCATTAGCTCAGTGCCCCCCCCCCCCCCCTCTCCACACTCAAAGCAATCCACTTTCCTCACTAAACAAAACAAAACAAACAAACAAACAAGGATTTTTATTAAAATCTCTGGTGAAGATTCAGTGATGAAGTCTCACCTGACAGTCTAGGCCTTAAAGAGACTCCGTAACAAAAATTGCATCCTGTTTTTTATCATCCTACAAGTTCCAAAAGCTATTCTAATGTGTTCTGGCTTACTGCAGCACTTTGTACTATCACAGTCTCTGTAATAAATCAACTTATCTCTCTCTTGTCAGACTTGTCAGGCCTGTGTCTGGAAGGCTGCCAAGTTCTTCAGTGTTGTGGTTCTGCTATGAACTCACCCTTCCAGGCCCCTCTGTGCACACTGCCTGTGTATTATTTAGATTAGAGCAGCTTCTCTCTTCTCTCTTATCTTTTACAAGCTGGATACATCGTCCTCTGAGCTGGCTGGGCTTTCACATAGTGAGGAATTACAGACAAGGGCAAAGCTGTTTGCAGGAAGAAAAGAGCAGCCTGAAACTTCAGTGCATGAGAGATGCAGGGAGGAAAGAAACACACAAATGATCTCTTGAGATTCAAAAGGAAGGCTGTATACAGCCTGCTTGTGTATGGATGTATTTTCTATGTGTGGACATACTGTACATCAACCTACTTCCTGTTTTGGTGGCCATTTTGTTTGTTTATAAACAAACTTTTTAAAACTGTTTTTAACCACTTTTAATGCGGCAGGGAGCAGCGAAATTGTGACAGAGGGTAATAGGAGATGTCCCCTAACGCACTGGTATGTTTACTTTTGTGTGATTTTAACAATACAGATTATCTTTAAAGTATTGTATAGCTTTGCTTCCAAGTCACCTCAGCAGCACTGCTTCTTGCACTTTGATCAAAAGGGTGGACATTACTACATTCAATCTTGCTTACACCACCTATCGTTGTAGGTTGGATAGATGCAGCCAGGTACTTGTGAAAAGCAGCAGTGATAGCCGGTGGAATTTATGGGGGTGATTAGCCTATAGAGAACAGTGTTTAGTCTGTGGAGAAGGTGTTAATCTATGTATTGTGTGATAAAGGTGACATCCTGTCAACAGCAGGCTTTTTTGGTGCAGGGAGGAGCAGCATGGTCCAGGCTGGAGGGTGATGTCAAACTGAGGATACCTGTTAGTATGAGAGAGGGTTTTGTAAGGTGGAGAGTACATCTTCCTGTAAGGCCTTGTTTCTAATTTAGGGATGCTCACCGAATTCCGCAGAATTCAGATTTCCGCGATTCCGATCGGAAATTGGCAATTCCGTCGCATTGGAACAAAATTGCTATAGCGCTAAACGGTAATTCCGGAATTGCTATGCGGAATTCCATCAGAATGCAGATTTTTTTCAGCCAATCAGAAGGAAGACCCTAGACAGAAGCTTAAAAGTGCAACCAACAGGATTTCTGCATGAAAATCGGAATTTCAGCACCAATTAGAGTCTTAACAAAAACCAACCAATCCTACGTTAGCAACCAGCTCTCTAGTTACTTATCATCAGCTATCCCACCCATTTTGTATATAAGAGAGGTGTGCAGTCACGAAGCTTGTGGGTTTCAGTCTGGTGTTGAAGAGAGAGGAGAGACAGACCCATATTAGTTGTTTCAACATAAAACAATAGTCTTTTTAAAGACTGTATATAAACCAAAAGTCTTTTTAACCTATTTTGGTTCCTGGACGTAGAAACTACGTCCAGGAACCATGCGCGCTACCGCGCGCTCCCACGGCCGATCGCACAATTACATTATAAAACTATACTTTACATCCCACCCTCCCAAAAATACCCAAATAAAATGTTTAATATATAAAAAAAAAACCATTACAATAATAAAAAAAAAAAACATGTAAATATTTACCTAAGGGTCTAAACTTTTTAAATATCAATGTAAAGATGAAATATTTCTATATTTTTTTTATTTTAAACTTGTAAATAGTGATAGATGCAAAACGGAAAAAATGCACCTTTATTTCCAAATAAAATATTGTCGCCATACATTGTGATAGGGACATAATTTTAACGGTGTAATAACCGGGGCAAATATAATACGTGAGTTTTAATTATGGAGGCATGTATTATTTTAAAACTATAATGGCTGAAAACTGAGAAATAATGATTTTTTCCGTTTTTTTCTTATTCTTCCTGTTAAAATGCATTTACAGTAAAGTGGCTCTTAGCAAAATGTACCCCCCAAAGAAAGCCTAATTGGTGGCGGAAAAAACAAGATATAGATCAGTTCATTGTGATAAGTAGTGATAAAGTTATAGGCTAATGAATGGGAGGTGAACATTTCTCAAGTGAAAACGACGGAACCTGAATAGGTTAAATACTGTGTGAGAGAATTAGATTGGTGTGAGCTATATTAGTAGTAGTAGTAGTAGCTAGTTAGGTGTATTTGTGAGAGAGTGACAGTAGATTGTTAGTTTGAGTGATAGATTGTAGTCTAGTGTGTTAGCAGTTGCTGTGTGGAGAGGGTTAGACAGAGCCAGCCAGGCCGCAGGCTTAGTGTTTGACAGAGTGAGAGTGAGTTAGGTGATTGATTAGTTGAGTGTAGTGCAAGGTTTTTGTGTTTTGTTTTGTTTTCTAAGTTCATTTTTTTTCTTTATTTAACCCGCTTACTTTCTTATCTGTTCTGTCGCTCATACCCCTTCCCCAATAAAGTTTGTGGCCCCAAAACAATGGAACGAGAGCAGCAGCAATTTCCTGCCACTCCTAAAAGAAAATGGAGTGATGGTGGTGTTGGTGGATCACGTGAAGTACGTGATCAGGTTGAGGGTGGCAGCAGCAAGCGTTCCCCCCTGGTCAGAGATCTCTTCCCTGTGTTCGCACACAGGAAAATTTTGACAGAGCAGCAGGCGAAGAGAGTTTATTTAGTTCAGGAATGCTCTACCAAGTCTGAGGGACTTGAAGCTAGTTGCAGCAGCACCAGTAGTGGCCGCCAGGTTCCTCATGACCAGAACCCAACCGCAGCTGCTTCTCTTGATGAGGTTGCTTCCCCCCAGTGCTCTCCTCCAGAAGTAAAGCACACCTACGTTGATGAAAGAGATGTGGAGAAGGATTGGGAGGAGGCATTGGAGGAGACCATGGGACCAAGCTCCCAAGAAGTTGTGGGTTCTGTGGTGACAGAAATGGCCTCTGTGTTTTCTTCATCCAGTGTCACCAGTCAACATCACCACCAGTCAACTACAGAGGTGTTTGGTGGCCAGGTGGAGGGTCCAGAAGAGTCACTTATGGGTTCCAGTGCTTTGGTTGAACAGGATGATATTTTGGATGATGAGGTGGCTGATCCAACGTGGTCGCCATCTGGTGGGTTAGGCACTAGCAGGCGTGAGCGTGAACAGAGCAGACGGTTGGCCAGCAGCCTGCAAGTGCTTTCCCGTCTGTCAGTACCCACCAGTCCACTGCTGAGCATGGACGTGCTAGAACAGGTTGCACCACTGCTGGACGTGCACACACGTCCCCTGCATGGAATAATTTTACTGTTCTGGAAGAGGATGAATCCAGGGCAGTCTGTTCTGTGTGCCGTAAATCGGTGAGCAGAGGCAAATCGGGCAGCGGGTTCGGCACTTCAGGGCTGATAAGCCATCTGCGCAACCACCTCAGACGAGAGTTCGAATATGTAAAAAATTACAATAAGATGAGTGGAGGAAAAGCAGCAGCAACAGGCCCCTCCTCTTATTATTCTAGTCGTCCTCCTGTCCCTATACAACCTACTCAGTCCCATTATACTTCAAATCCCTCTGCATGCCAGGCTTGAAGAGGGCTCCAGAGTCAGACCTCGGCAAGCACCTAGTCATCACCCTTGTTGGTTTCCTCTGAAAAATATACCAGTGTTCCAGCGTCAGTCCTCTGTGCCAGAGGAAGCGGATGCTCCCTGCAAGTGATCAGTTTGTTGTGAAAAATAATGCGCTCCTGGCAACGCTTTTGGGCCAACAGCTGCTGCCCTACCAGTTTGTGGACTGTGCCCCCTTCTGCAGACTGATGAACAGCGTTGCTCCACAATGGCAGAACCCCAGCCGCCATTATTTTGCCAGGAATGCTATCCCTGCCCTTCACCAGCACATTGTTGAGTGTGTCGGCCGGTCTATGGATCACGCTATTGGTTGCAAGGTGCAGTTCACTATGGATGGCTGGAGCAGCAGGCATAGGCAGGGAAAGTATTTAACTTTTACCACCCATTGGGTCACCCTCCATGGTGCTGCTGAGGAGGGTGCAAGATCTGGGGCATCTCAGCTGGTTGTGCCGCCACGTGGGTTGAAGGGGAGGCCTGTTCTACTTCCCTCTGCTACCTGTTCTATCCAAGGCCAGTCCGCCGTTGCTGAGCCTCCCAGAAAGAGGTCCCGCTCCTACACTGGTCTGCAGCACCATCGATGCCAAGCAGTGCTGAAACTGGAATCCATGGACGAGAACAGGCAAACCGGATCTGTAATCCTTGCAGCCTAGATTCGGCAGTGGCTGACCCCCTGAAAACTGAAGACAGGTGTAGTGGTGTCTGATAATGGTGCCAACATTCTGGCTGCCATTTTGCAAGGTGACTACACTCACTTACCTTGCTTGGCCCACGTCTTCAACCTTTTAGTGCAGACATTTTTACGCACTTTTGATGGGTTAAAGGACGCTGTGGCCTCAGGACAAAAAGTGTCAGCCCACATTCTTCGCTCCGCAACCACCACCACGGCCCTGAAACTGCTACAACGCCGCCATAGCCTGCCGCAGCACAGGCTTATTTCCGACTGTCCGACACGGTGGAACTCCACCCTCCACATGCTGGAGAGGTTGTGGGAGCAGCGAATGGTGGTCAGGCTATACCTGTCTCAGACATCTTCCTCCAGAACCGGGCCAATGGACTTCATTACTGGGGACCAGTGGCAGCTAATTGGACAGGTGTGCAAAGTGTTGGAGCCATTTGAGCAGGCAACAAAAGTGGTCAGTGAGGAGCACTGCAGCATATCAGAAGTGCTCCCTCTTGCCTTCATGCTGGACAAGGCTCTTGACAAACTGCTCGAACAGGGGGAGGAAGCCCTACTGAACAGTGGTCAGTCAAGTGGGGGAGTATGTGAGCATGCTTAAGTCCTGGATGAGGAGGCAGAGCTTGTGGAGGTGGAAGAACCCATTGTCCGGGGGTGGGAAGAAGATTCTGATGATGTGGAGCTGGAGCATGATGACAGTTCTGAAAGCCAGGAAGAGGTGATTAATGGCAGACATCTCTTCCCTATGGCTGCGCATATGCTCCATTGCTTCTTTAATGACCCCCGGATTAAAACTCCAAAATGAAGGCTTGACATGTGGGGGCCACCATCTTAGATCCCCGGTGCAAGGGGAAAATGCAGCAGTTCATACCCCCCTCCCAAGCAGACACCAGGATGAGCCAGATCCGGGATGTCCTTCTTCGTTGGGTAGAAGATGCGTTTCCTGCACCTATATCCCGGGCCCAAGCTACTAAGCCTCATCATACTCAGCAAAGGTCTGGTGGTCCCACTACCAGCAGCAGCACCAATAGCCAATCTGTGAACCTGCTGAGTATTTTGAAGGAATTTTATCAGCCAATGCCAGATACTCCTTCTAGCAGCAGCACCACGAGCGGGCAAAGTGGTCACCGCCAGCGGCTGGCCCGTATGGTGAATGATTACTTGGGGTCGGCCAGTGCTCCAGACAATATGGAGAGTAATGATGACCCCATGGACTACTGGACAAAACAACTGGATACCTGGCCTGAACTCAGTATGCACTGGAGGTTCTTGCATGCCCCACCACCAGTGTTCTTTCTGAGCGAGTATTTAGTGCTGCAGATCAGGTGGTCACCGACCAACGGACCCGTCTGTCCACAGACAATGTGGACATACAAACGTTCATAAAAATGAACGAGTCATGGATCAGTGATAATTACAAGGCCCCTCTCACTGATTCATGATTATGATTAGACTAAATTACAATGTACTGTTTTTCAATCCTCAAAGGCTCTCCCTCTCAAACTCTGCTGCCTATCACTACCATCACATATTTTTGCATTTTAAGATAAAAAACAAAATCTGTTTTTGCAGCAATCCAACCTAATATCACTAACCCTATGCTTTTGGCCAACGACTACTCCTGCTGCTTTAAAAAAAAAAAATTATAATGACTGCCGTGAAACCACCTCTAGGTCCCATGGCCTACAACTTCTCCTGCTGCTACAAAAAAAATTATAATGACTGCCGTGGAACCACCTTTAGGTCCCATGGCCTACGACAACTCCTGCTGCTCCCAAACAAAAATTGTGATGACCACCGAAGAACCACCTCTAGGTCCCATGACCTATGACAACTCCTGCTGCTCCCAAACACAAATTGTGATGACTGCCATGGAACCACCTCTAGGTCCCATGGCCTACGACAACTCCTGCTGCTCCCAAACACAAATTGTGATGACTGCTGTGGAACCACCTCTAGGTCCCATGGCCTACGACAACTCCTGCTGCTCCCAAACAAAAATTGTGATGACCACCGAGGAACCACCTCTAGGTCCCATGACCTGTGACAACTCCTGCTGCTCCCAAACACAAATTGTGATGACTGCCGTGGAACCACCTCTAGGTCCCATGGCCTACGACAATTCCTGCTGCTCCCAAACAAAAATTGTGATGACCGCCGTGGAACTACCTCTAGGTCCCATGGCCTACGACAACTCCTGCTGCTCCCAAACACAAATTGTGATGACCGCTGTGGAACCACCTCTAGGTCCCATGGCCTACGACAACTCCCGCTGCTCCAAAAAAAAAAAAAATGACTGGTGGAACAGCCACTAGGTCCCATGGCCTACAATGTTTCAAAAATGAGGTTTCAAATGAGATTACTGAAATTGTACCACCGAAACGCGGAATTCCATGGAATTTCGCGAAATACCGCTGGAATGTAACGGTTACGGAACTTTGTTGTGACGGATTTCCGAATTTCCGCGGAACTGGAAATCACCCTTTCCAATCATCCTACTTTCTATGTCTGCAATGTGGGCAAGGCAGGAGACCATAGTGATGCACGGCACTGCACTGCTCTGCAATTTCACACCGATGCAGTTGTGATCCTGTTCATTCGTAATGAATGGAATTGCACTGAAAACATGCAGAAATGTATGCAACCATGCATTGCAATTCAACATTGAATCACAACATATGGGTGTGGACGTCAGACTCATCTGATGTCATTGTGGATTGCACAACTGTGAATTGCTGAAAACATAATTGGCAATGCACAATTAGGGCCCTTTTCCACTAGCAATCGCAATCACAAATCACAAACACCAGCTATTGCGATTGTTTATTAACTCTGTTATGCGATTGCTATTGCGATTTTTCATTTGCATTGCATTATCACTCTAAAAATCGTTCCAGAAAATGATTGCGATTTGCAATTTCCAAATTGAATCACTATAGTGGAAAATACTTCTCATGATTTTTATGATAAAGTCCCCCAGGCTGCCTCTCCTTTAATGATTTAGGGCTGGCCGGTCCACCAACTGCTTCGGTAATCATCCAATCGGATGAAAATCTGTACCGCCACAAGCATGCCCAATCAACAATTTGACTTATTTCGGGTGGAAAGTAGTTGAATGTATCAATCTGAGATGCTGGGAAATCTCGGGCCAATGTATTCGTTAAGTGCGATAATAACAAACTATGTACGCAATGGAAACCCTGGCGGTTTCCCTCAAAATCTATTTTGTACCCCACGGTGCCTGTGCATTTATACTTTACCTGTCATGCTGTCCCTCGAGTATCCTTGCTGTATTTCTGCATTGGCATGACCATTTGACTACCGGTATATAGCACGTGGGGTGCATGTGACGTTGTTTGGGCTGTGAAACCAGGCCTCTAGTTTGTGTTTTCCCTCCAAGCCAAAAGGTCACAGTCCTCCCCTGTAAAGTAACAACCCTAGCGATTTAAAAATCGCTACTGATTTGGAAATCGCAAATCGCAATCGCTTTCTGAAACGATTTTTAGAGTGATAATGCAATGCAAATGAAAAATCGCTATCGCAATCACATAACAGAATTAATGAAAAATCGTTTGTGATTTGTGATTGCGATTGCTAGTGGAAAAGGGTCCTTAGGTGGGTTGGGAGTACAAGGGGGAAGGGCAAGGGTTGGACATGAGCTTTAGTGATGAAATTATTGCTACAAGGTAAAAATTGTTGCTGATAACAAACATCCATAAAATCCGTTTCAATGGTGTCTTTCATTTTAACCTGAGAAAAGCTTACAACAATTATATTCAACACTTGTGTAAAATTTCCCTTTTAGATGCATTTCAGTGTGGAGAATTATATTATTATAAACATACATGAACTACTTATTGTTTTTAATGTCAAGGGCATATGTCACTTGCCAATGGCGACAGGTCTTTCCTTTATAATGCTCTGGCTGCATAGTGTACTAGTTAAGAACTCTGAGCTAGGAGACCAGGGATCAAATATTGGCTCTTCCTGTTCAGTAAGCCAGCACCTATCATTACATCACTGTAATCTCCATTACAGTGCCCAGTAATATAGTGTTACACATTATAGTGCATTATTTATATTGCTCAATATCACTACTCCCTCCATTGCCCTCCATTACAATACCTTTCACAATGGTGCCCTTTGTTATAGTGCCCACCTTTACAGTTTTACCTGCCCCCGCACCCCTTTCATTATAGTACAATGAGGGTAAAGAAGCGCCCAGGGGTTTATAAAACTGAGTTAAAAACAACAGTAAAAACAATACATGAGGTGGCTTACCTCAAAAAGGGCATTCTCATAGGGAAAAAAAAGGTAATTTATTTTTGCACAGGCAACACGTTTCACGGGTCCAAGCCCGCTTCCTGAGGCCAATAAGAGTGCCAGAGAATGTAGAGCCAGTACGCACGGAAGGTCTCCATGCGGAAGCATGTGCCATTATTGTTTGTTATAGTTTTTACTGTTGTTTTTAACTCAGTTTTATAAACCCCTGGGCGCTTCTTTACCCTTATTGTGCTTAGTCCCCCCCCCCCACACACACACACACACCTGTTGTGGGTGTGGCTAAAAAACGGACCAGTTTTGAAGCCGTTATTGTCTTTTAAAGAAGAAGCGACCACGACCAGTCCCAGTCTGGGACACCCCGAGTGGAGACGGGTTCATTACCTCCACCTGCTTCCTGTGGTCGGTTTTCCCCAGCAATCCACCTTTGTGAGTAGCCTTTTTATCATTATATTGTTTTCAGTGTTACTAACATACTACACCATTTGGGCTCTCGATTTTTGTTTTGTCTCTTCTTTCCAGGGTGTCCCGACACCCCATCCACTGCGTCTTTCATTATAGTACTCCTATTACAGTTTCCTCCATATTGTGTTTCACTAGTTACAGTGCCCTCCATTACATTTCCCTCTGGAGAACTCCCATAGTGCCCCATTAGTGCTGTCATCGTTGTGCAAAGGAACATGCAGAGAAATGCGTTGGATGGTTACGTCTATCTGTGATGGTCAGTGTGACATAGAAGAGTGATGGCAGTGCACTTTGGATAGGAAAGGACTGCAATGCTGTATGGGACAGATGAATATAATCATCTAGTGTACCAAGCAATGTGTCTTTATAGCCCTAGTTGCTTGTAGTGTCACTTTAAAGATCAATCACAATCCTTATAAGTCAAGGGTGTCCAAAGTCCATCCTGAGGCCCACCAGGCCTTTTCCAGTGCCCCCCAAAGCTCATGTGAGATTTTATTTGCATGCAGCCTCCCCCCGACTCTCCTGCAGTCCTGTAGGAATTAGTAGAGAACGATAAATAAATGGCCGTTGGAAATATCAGCCAGTTTTCGTAGTCCTATAGTGATTACTATGAAAAATGGCCGCAGAAGTCCCTGTCAAGGGGAAAGAAGAACAAATACAAGGGCCTGGACTTGATGAGTGAAGGGTAGCTACTTATGCCAGCAGCCACCACTATGTCAGCAGCAGCAGTCACTCATTAGCAGATGCCACCATACAAGCAGCAGCCACTCACTAGCAGCTAGCACTGCACACTGAAGAAGACATGCTGATTGCACACATGGAATATGGTATATTTCCCATAGAAATGTTTTATTTGCCAAAACTACTGTATGAAATGTATAATGCATATGACCATATGCAGTGAGTGGCTATTACAGATGGTCAATGAGATTCAGATTGCTTGCAGCTTAGAATTGAGCCAATCAAATTCACTTCCTGTCTATGTTGATTGGCTCAATACCAAGCTTCATACAATTCCCATTAATAATGCATGCAGGCAGGGGTGTTGCTAGGATCCTAAGAGATCCAGGGCACTTTTGGGCACTCCATCCAAAAAATGGGTGTGGCCATAGACTAGAATGTGGGTGTGGTCATAGGTGGAGCCAAATTTACATGAACTTAACAATGGTCTAAGTAGGCCTGCCCAGCAAAATGTTGGATGAAGCTCCTCTCTCCATTCTCCATTAACCACTGTGCTTCTGCCAGTGTGCGGTGCGTGCGATCGCCCACCGTCAGCCCCCTGATCAATGAATAGGAATATAATTCCCATTCATCGATTTAAGTCCTCCGCAGAAAAACCGACGGTCTCTTATCAGAAACCGCAGTCTTTCTGCAAAAAAAAAAAGTTCCCCATCGTCATTCTAGCTCCTGAAAGCGTCATCGTACGCTTCCAGGACTTTTTGGACTGTGGCCATCTTGTGGCCAAATAGTAAACTACACCCACATGCATTTTTTTTAATAAATAAATACATTAAATTAAATTTAAAAATTAGCTGTTTACTTCCCCACACCAAAAATTACCCAAATAAAATTTTTAATAAAAGAATTACAATTAAAAAAAACCATAAATATTTACCTAAGGGTCTGAACTTTTTAAATTTGCATGTCAAGAGAGTATGTTAATATAATTTTTTTTAAATTATAGAATTGAAAAATTGTACCTTTATTTCCAAATAAAACATTGGTGCCATAAATTGTGATAGGGACATAATTTAAATGGTGTAATAACCAGGATAAATGGGCAAATAAAATGCATGGGTTTTAATTACGGTAGCATGTATTAATTTAATACTATAATGGCTAAAAACTGAGAAATAATGAATTTTTTTATTTCTTCTTAATCTTCCTGTTAAAATGGATTTAGAATAAAATAATTCATAGCAAAATGTACCCTCCAAAGAAAGCCTAATTAGTGGTGGAAAAAAACAAGATATAGAGCATTTTAGTGTGATAAGTAGTGATAAAGTTATTGGCGAATGAATGGGAGGTGAAAGTTGCTCAGATGCATAAAGTTAACAATCCTGTGAGCTGAAGTGGTTAATACAAAAAAAAGCATGCTGGGGAATGCTGGGTGTTGTGTGGTGCCATGCTGGGTACTGTGGTGCCTCTATGGGGCATGCTGGATGTTGTGGTGACATGCTGAAAGCTGTGGAGCTTTCATAGGGAGCATGCATCATTGTGTGTCCTCACTGTTCCTCCCCTGAACTCCCCATGCAGAGTAGCACAGCGGGAGGAACTACTCATCTCCTCCATCCGCTCTCCAAGTCTGGAGACATCCTTTGTAGCTGGCAATTCTCCCCCTAGCATCCAAGAATCAGACACTAGAAGCTCTAGCTTCTGATTCCTTCTCAGACACTAAGAGGAGAAGCCCAGAAGAGATGTCTGCAGAATCTGGAGACCAAGCAGCCGGAGATGAGTATTGCTGCCAGCTGACTGACTCTACCTGAGGGACATCTGGGGCACCCCAGAATAGATCCGGGGCACGTGCCACTGATCTTTGGAGCTAGCAAAGCCCCTGCATGCAGGCCTCAATTACTTGCACCTTATTGAGCATCATTAGTGACTGGTTAGTACAGGTAGATGGCAGAGTGATGGGTGAGGGTGATGCCCCCTTTTATGTTCAGCATTACTTTCTTTATGACATTTTACAGCTATTGCTACCAGCCGAGGGATTTCAGTAGCAGTGTAGCGGATGTGGATAAGTAGACAAATATGGGAATAGATATACGCAGGAGCCAGTGTAAACTGAGCCGAATTAGATTTTTTATTTGAACAATCTACATTGTTTTTTTATGTGATGGTTATTTTATGAAGTCTGCACAGAACGGCAATAAAGAATTTCAACTTTACAAATTCAATTTCTACTTTTGAAACATTTGTCAGAGTAGTCTAAAGTAAAAATACTAATGTCTGTTTATTCAGAATTACAAATGCATAAAACTCTCTTAAAGTTGAACTCTGAGAGGCTTAACAGCCACTTATTCCAGTTGCTAAATATCCACAATTCTCGAAAGGAAGAAAAATATCAGCAAATGAATCATTACTGATGCCAGAAAACGCAGCCAGATGTTAAAGTGAAACACTCCCTACCTCACACATGTACAATATTTAGATGTGGATCATTAGCAGGGGGGAGAAATTTCCCCATAACCGCCCCCCCCCCCCCCCCCCCCCAACACTCCTCATACCCAGGAATCAGAACCAACAGTTAGCAAATCAAAGCTAGCAAGTGCTGATCAATTAGCCAGCACTGTGTTTTTGGGAGAGGTAGATCATCATGTCATGGAGAATTCTTCACTCCATCCATACGTAATTTCCTGATAAGCAGGGCCAGGGCTACTATAGGGACAACCTGGCCAACTTTATTGTGGTCACTTGCAAAGTTTTTGGCAGCTTAGCAACTCACCTGACCCAGCCGACATGCTCCTGTATTCCCGTCTTCATCGCTGCTGGCAGCATCTTCTCAGTGACATGTTGCGTAATAACAGGCACCAGGTCATGGAGAATGTAAGGATGAAGATGGGAATGCACAGAGCCATGGACTAACGGAGGAGCACACCAGCCAGAACAGATGAGTCACTGCACTGCTGGAAACTTTGCAGGGACCCAGGGACCACAATAAGGTCATGGGGGAGACCATCGTGGGGGGTCAGGCAGCAAGCCAAGAGGTCCTAAGAGTTGGTGGGGGAAATTGGCAACAAAAAAAGAGCCCGAAATGTTGCATTGGGGAGCTCAGGTTTGACGGGGGACGGGTTCCAATGTTTGCCTGGGGGCCACATTGTAACTAGAATTGATCCTGCTGAAGCGACTGCTATCATGAATGAAGATATGCTCTAGCTGAACAAAATCTGCCTGCTAAGACTGAGAGGTTAAAGCACTGTTGCAGAGGACATGCCAGTGTATGAATAAACCTGTTGGGAGCTTCATCCCAGGTAATAATTACTCATCAGAAGGGGTGCTGCTAAGATTTTGTGTCCCCAAGCGGCACATCATCTGTGGCCTGCCCTTTGCCCATCCTCCCCTGCATAGCAACAGAACACGTCACTCATCTAGAGGGTAGTGACATGTCTGTACAGTATTGGCCCTGCCTGAGAGATAACGATTCCTCGCTGGGGACATTCCTCGTATGTGTGTATGAGGGTTAATTAATGTTCTATTTATCATTAGTACTACATATACAATTTCATAAATTTATTTTCATTTCAGGTTTGCTTTAAAGGGACCATGAGCACTAATTAAAAATGAAATTGGGGCTTATCTGGGGCTTCCTCCAGCTCAACGTAGGCTGCAAGGTCCCCCGGTGTCCTCCTGGCTCCTTTCCCGGTCCCGGCTGGCAGCTCCGTTATTAGACAACTTCAGCCTGAAGTCGTCAGGGCTGCATCCCGCTTTGACTATATGCATAATCACGTCGGCCGGCTACACTTCATCACACCAGCCAGTGTAAGAGTCCTGCGCATGCACGGTTCAATATTAGAGAACCGCGCATGCCAGGGGACCTTGCAGCCTACGTTGGGCTGGAGGAAGCCCCAGGTAAGTCCCAATTTAATGTTTAATTAGTGCTCAGGACCCTGTATATTAGGACATTACACAATGCTTTTCCAAAACTACTTTTTTGTGTGGTAGAACTGTACAAACAGACATAAGTATCCACCAGGCAACCTAGACAGGTGCTTGGAGCTTAGTGGGTGTCAATGGGCCCACCTGCCACCTTGACCTCGCTCCACTTCAGCTTTCCAAAAGGACCAAAAGGGGGCACCAAATCTACTACCTCGCCTACGGCCCCATGACATCTTATTCTATCTCTGGATATAAATCATTGCCCTCTTATTAGAACAATATGAAATGTGTAAGGCTCTTCCATTCTCCCCAGTTTCTGCCATTTGCTGTGAATTGTATCCTCCTTTCAGCATTGAATGTTTAAAGCTCAGCAGTGAATTTGTTCTACTGTATATTACCCTGTCTGATAAACGTCCCTCTTTATGCTACATGTTATTTCATAGATAGAATGGGAGGGAAAAAAAGTTACTTTAAAGCTTCACATCAGAAAGTGTTGGAATCGTATTTATCATTTATTAAAATCCAGAGTCAGATGTTTTTTGCTTAAGTAGTGCGTTTTTTCTCGGTCAGGACTCTGAATTCCAAACTCCGACTCTGATACTTTCTCATCCTAATTCTTCACATTGTGAATTGTAAAATTTCTGAAAAATGCTTCAAAATAGTCCTAAATGCATCTCGAATGCTGCCTATGATCCAGTTATGTTTCATAAAATAACTAGAGAATCAAATGCGTATCTCTTTTCCATCATCATAATAAACTTTTCAGGGGTCTGGGATAAGGAAGAGATCCATGCTAGCATGAAAATATTGGAACTAAGTGAATGGGGTGTATAACAATAGCTGGCAAGAATTGATTGTGGAAATGTCTTAGTACATTAGCAGATGCAGTGTTTTTGCAGTCCCTTGCATGCACATATACTGCAGTAAGAATATTTTGAAAACAATGTTTGAAAACCCCATTTATTGTACCCTCCTTTAATTAAAGAAAAAAAATCATTGCAGTTGCATCCACATTTATGACAGTTATTCAAACTCAAATTCACTAACTCTACGGTCAAAGCTTACTGTGGTGGGAGTGGGACGTGACCCAGAGAAGCGGTTTACCCCCTTGCCTGTAAGCAGGATACTTGACTCTTACAGTGTATATAGAATCAAGAAGTTTTGAAGCAGGATGATAGTTCATTAGTTTACTAAAAAGCTTCTACAAGGACATTGTACCTTAATTAAAATAAATACCATTAGCAATGGGGGAAATGTTGAAAATATATCAGTCTAGAAAGGGTTACAAATCCATTTCTAAATCTCTGAACTTTCAGCAAACCACAATATATTAGCTACAGATGGAGAAGACATGGAAGATTGGTGAGTCTTCCCAGGACGGGAAAATCTTCCAGACTTATTCCAAGGGCGCACTGATAGCTCATCCATGAAGACACAAAACATCCCAAAAGAACAATTAAAGAATTGAAGGCCTGGTTAGCCTGAGCTAAGGCCACTTATGATGACTCAGTAAGAAGAAACATTGGCATAAATGAGGAGTGGGACAATTAGAAAGATAAACCGCTCTGCTGAAAGGGTGAAGAAAATGCTCGCCTCCTATTAGCAAAAAAAAAGAGGCATTTATTGGCTCTCAATTCTTTTGGAATAACAATGTACAAATCAACTAAGAATGAAACTTTGTGGACAAAACAGAACTTATGTCTGGAATTAGATAAATACATCCAACATTCCAAACCACAGCTCCGCATTGCACACTTTGTTCAGTTTCATTAACATGTAGAAGATCTGCATGGGATCTATCGGTGTGTCTGTAGCAAGCACTTCCCCAACAGTAATTGGAATAGAAAATACTAAGAAGTGTTTGTTTGCAGTTAATAAGATTAAAAGTGATGCCTGCAGTTAGTAAATTTGAGGGCTTATTCACATGAATGCCATAACAGACAAGCCCTTTAATGTTCTGGTGCCAGCTACCCTATCATTTGGGCCCAGGGATCAGCAGGCGTCTAATGGATGCCTGTGTTAATTAGAAGTAATTGGGTGCTCAAGTGATGAGTTGGGTAACCAATATGATAGTAGTCGATCAGCTACTACATAGGAAATAATGGCTGTAGCCAATTGTAGACAACAATCGGTTAGTATTAGGAATTAGGTGGGGAAGGTAAGTTTTAGACATGGATGGGAGCTAATATTAGGCATAAGTTGGGAGGATTTTAGCCATTTTTAGTGTTAGACACACAAAAGTACATAACGGGTACACAAAATCAGATACTTACCTAAAGAGGGATCCTATTTAGGCTTCCCTTGCTATTCCTTGGTCCCCCGTTGCTGGGCACGGCCCCCTGAAAGATTAGCAACATTGCATTGTCTCTAATCACATTGGGGCCACGCAGCTCCTCTTCCTGGTTTATGCACGCTTAATGGCTGACCGAGCCTTTCCCCCTCCCCCCCCCCCCAGTGCAGTAGCTTGGCTCCGATGTGAAGGGGGGCCGTGCACAGCAACGGAGGGGCCGCGCTCAGCAATGGGGGGCTTATTAGAACTGAGGGAAGCCTCATTAGGATCCCAAGGCTTCCCTCTCTAATGGTAAGCGTCAGATTTTGCACCCGAGCTTTGGCTCGGGTTCGCTTTAAGGCACTAGGAGGGGAGGGTTCAAGTCAGAATGTGTGTCGGGTAAGTGCATAGTAAAATATCAGTACTGTAATTTAACAATATTATTTACTAGTGGCAGCACCTAGTTCACAATTCATGTGGCGGGCACAATATGTGCTCCTACCCAACCATTGCAACCATTGCCCAAGTTTGGTCCCCAAATGCACCTGGTGTTCACTTGACATTGGGAACCGTGATGCACATGTAGAAATTCTCCACAATGTAGAATATTGGAACACTGATATATGAGCTGTGATTGCTGTGCATGTTTAGATGGTTATTTTTATTTAGATTTTTTTTTTACTATTCAGTAAACTCAGCACTGAATGAATGAATGTGTAAATAAACCCCCGCATGAACTGTCCCTGACATTCCCAAAGAGGACTACGGCACTTATTTTCCTGGCAGCAAAGCAAATGCTTTTGTCAGGAAAACAATGCCAGTATGCATAAATAAATGCAGTTATTTTAACACATAAGTGAAATGAGTTTAGGATACCTTTGTTCCCTAAAAGCAAAATAAAATTGCTGTGATGTGTTTACGGAGGTTCTGTTTGTGTACTATTCCATTTTCTAGAATGAAGCCATTCACTAAGAAAAAACATGTAATAACAGGAAAGGGTTGAATATTTTTCCCTCTATGCAGTTCTGAGACTATTGGGGTAATATTAAAAGCTCCTCAACAAGCTCTGAGATTAATCATTGATCCATTTTAATACTAAGAGCAGCTACATTCTATTGACAGCCATGTGTTTCCAGGGATTCATTGTACCAAAGACAGCTGAGTGAGTACATCTGCGCAACTTCGCAACCAAAGGGCTGTTTTTTCATAAACCTGTAAAATGTGAATGATGGTGGAGAGGAATGTGACAAATGACAATAGGGGATGCAGAGTGTGGAGTGGTACCTGGATGCCTAGACCAGGGCCTGCACTAACTTTCCCTGGTGAAGGATAATGGTGACTTCTATAAGTATTTTGAAGAGTGCTGATTATTAAGAAAATATCCCCCATCCGTTGCCTCTGGTTTTGGTGCTCCATATCATAAAATTATATATACAGTATGTAGAATGCTTGGGACGGCCAGTGTAAAGTTCCCATTGACTCTGCATCTATGTCACTGATGGTGACTGAAACTGCATGACATTCAGCAACACACATAGCTGCACCACTGACAGTGCATCCTGAGCCTGACATTAGCGCCAATAATCGGCGAAGTGCTGCAACAGTGGAACTCTATAGGGGTGGTTCCACTTGCAGCTCTGCATGCAGATTTTCGGAAGTGATTGCATTCAATGGCCGCAGGGTAAAATTGTGATCTGTACTAGGAATAGTGTTTAAAATCACTGGACTTCTACAATTCGGAAATCACAAGCAGTTTCCAGAATTGGGAAACCACCTGTAGTGGGCCCCAGGCCTAAGGCACAGTTGACGGTAAAATGCAAAACGGGCACGATGCCAGATGGACAGTCAATCATATCCTCTTTGTCAATAGGATCCATTCACATTGTCAGTCTGCGAGGGTAACTGCAATACAAAAATCTGATGTGTATGACATATTCTTACCCATAGAAGCCTGTGGTGGAAATGCATCTGCTCTGGACTCCAACAGGACGCAAAACACCATTGGAGCGGACACTGCACTGTGTGCTCTTAATGGGCCCTTTGTAATATGGTTCAATGTGAACCAAGCCTTAAAGGACAACTGAAGTGAGAGGGATATGCAGGCTGCCATATTTTTTTCCTTTTAAACAATGCCAATTGCCTGGCAGCCCTACTGTTCTATTTGGTTGCAGTAGTGTCTGAATAACACCAGAAACAAGCATGCAGCTAATCTTATCAGATCTGACAATAATGTCAGAAACACCTGATCTGCATATGCTTGTTCAGGGTCTATGGCTAAAAGTATTAAAGGCAGAGGATCAGGAGGATTGGCAGGTAACTGGTATTGCTTAAAGTGATCCTTAAGTCAAATGTAAAAAATGAGATTTACTCACCTGGGGCTTCCCTCAGCCCCCAGCAGCCGATCGGTGCCCTTGCAACTCCGCTCCGATGTCCCAGGACCCGCCGGCGAGCACTTCCGGTTTGGCCGTCACCGGCCGACAGGCATGGGAACGCGAGTGATTGTTCGCGTTCCCAGCCTGTATATCACCCCCTATGCTGCTATTGCGGCCTCCTGGCCACAATAGCAGCATAGGGGGCAATATACAGGCTGGGAACACGAAGAATCACTCGCGTTCCCATGCCTGCCGACCGGTGACTGCCAAACCGGAAGTGCTCGCCGGCGGGTCCTGGGACATCGGAGCGGAGTTGCAAGAGCACCGATCGGCTGCTGGGGGCTGAGGGAAGCCCCAGGTGAGTAAATCTCATTTTTTACATTTGACTTAAGGTTCACTTTAAAGGGAACCTAAACTGAGAAAGCTTTGGATTTTTCCTTTTTAAATAATACCAATTGCCTGACTCTCCTGCTGACCCTCTGCCTCTAATACTTTTAGCCACAGCCCCTCAACAAGCATGCAGATAAGGTGCTCTGACTGAAATCAGACTGGATTACCTGCATGCTTGTTTCAGGTCTGTGATTCAGTCACTACTGCAGCCAAAGAGATCAGCAGGACTGACATTGTTTAAACTGGTATTGGTATTGTTTGGACTGGTATTGTTTAAAAGGAAACATCCATATCCCTCTCAGCTAAGGTTCCCTTTAAAGCAGACCTGATCTCAAAATGTCCTTTCTGCTCTAAAAGATACGCATCAGCATAATAACCTTTAAACAAAAACATTTCTTTGTTATAGCTGATACAAATCCTAAAATATATTTGCACTGTTTCTGCTTCCTGATTCATGGAAGCAGACATATTGTTAACATCCTGTGCTTTCAAATGAGCGTATCTGCCATATCTGCTGTAGCAGTCATGTGACACAGGAGAGAGATCAAATTACAACTTCTGATAAGACACAAATGAAGGGAAATTAAAGAATACCTGTAGTGATATTAAAGAATACCTGAAGTGACATGTGACACGATGAGATAGACATGTGTATGTTCAGTGCCTAGTGTCAGGAACCGGCCCGCGGCAAGCCTGCTTATACGGTTCCCGACTGCGGGTTTGACCAGATTGAGAGGGGAAGCAGCCTTAGTCAAGCTAAAACAAGGCTGGGACCCCTCAGAACACCTCTCACTGCCACCACTAGCGGTTCGCTAGACACTTCCACTCTGCTGTCGAGTCCTCAGCGCGCACACCGCGTTTTCGTATTTGGGTCAGCTTTGCGCTTAGGCCAAATACGGGAACGCCACGCACCCACACACACACACAGTTGCAATCTTACACTGTCGTGAAGCAAAGACCCACTAACAGTCGTTCCGAACTATACTGTTAGCCACTCTGCTGTCGCTACTCGCACTGGCGTTGTTCGTACGTTGGGTCAGCTGCGCGCTTAGGCCAACGTATGACAAACGCCCCCACACACAATGCAATTACAATTTCATACGGTAGTGTTGCTCAAGCGTACAATTAGGCATGAACTTATACACGGTTACACTTCAGTCTCTTCTAGGCTGTGAGTGTTAGTCTAGTACGGCAGAAGTCAAACTTATTAAATAATAATTTAATATTCTAGAAAAACATAGAACAATGCAGAACTTAATATATACAAAAAGATTACAAAAAACAAAGTAAAAATGTTACAAGATAAAAGTTACAAAAATAAGAGGTTACAAAGATAACACACACGGATATTTGCATAAAAATAAACGGGGGAAAAAAGAACGTTACCAGCTTAGGTTAGAACGTTGTTTGACGGGAGGACGCCGTTTTGACCAGGAGTCGCGATCCTCCCTAGCTATTCGCTACCTCCGAGAGAAGATACCGGTGGCTGTCCTGGGCCAGCTTAAATAGTCCGAAGTGTCCCCTGGGGCATTTAATGTCCTGCCCCCAGGAACTAATGCAGTTTCCCCGTTTGTGACATCACCGAACGCTTGTCATAATCTTTCTTGTGATATGCAAACTTCAAAGGGGTTCCTGTTTTAGCTTCTTGAAGTTTGCAGAATTCAATAGGTGAGATTGTATCCTATCAGACATCAAAAAGCTTCCTCCACATTATTTCCTTGGTTAAAGTGTATTTTCGCACATACATGAAAAGATGGCCTTTTGGTTACAGGTAGCAGTTTGCCTGTATTTGCCTGTAGACAGACGCAGACAATCACACCTGGGACAGTAGATCAAAAGTGACTGCTAGTGGCTTAATGAGCTGCTTCCTTGCCTATTGAAGGTGACTGGTCGTATTCACTGAAGACCTCTTTAGATGCAAATGTAGGTCTAGTGACCCACCCACACAAATACATGAACAGTCCATGAATCTAGCCTGCATCTCTACACCTTTGACATACCACATCAGATATAAAAATGGGAAAATGAAAATATATTACTGTATTATCCTTAACAGCATCAGCACCCCAATATATCTCCACACCTAGCACACAAATAACTATGCTGTGTTCCTTTTTTTATCAGGTATGTAAGTGGCTGTCTCAGTCCTGACTCAGACAGGAAGTGACTACAGTGTGACCCTCACTAATAAGAAATTCCAACTATAAAACACTTTCTTAGCAGAAAATGGCCTCTGAGTGCAAGAAACAGATACAAAAGGGGAATTTCTTATCAGTGAGGGTCACACTGTACGCACTTCCTGTCTGAGTCAGGACTGAGTCAGCCACTTACATACCTGATATTTAACTCTTTCAGGCAGAGAAAGAAAAAAATGAACACAGCATAGTTATTTATGTGCTAGGCACTGCACATACACATGTCTATCTCATCATGTCACATGTCACTTCGGGTATCCATTAAACAAGCTAAACTCTCTAAATACATACAGGGTGCATTTATCTCTGTTTTCCTTCTGTCCTGTGCAATAGTTCAGGTCCACTTTAAAAAGAAAGAGATGCAGTATGGCAGCCCCCACATGCCTCTTACTTCAGTTGTCCTTTAAGACTGACTAAGACTGACTGAAGACAGATGAGGGAATAGTAGCATTTACTCCCATAGGGCGCCATTGTGTGTGTGACTTCCTACTGTATACTATATCCTAAATTCTCAGCATGCAGTAAATCTATCCCAGAGAGTACCTCACTTAAGGTGGTCACACACAATACAATAAAATGATCTGATTTTACAGCAATTCGATAAATATGATCGGATCTCCCGAAAAAAATCAAAATCTTTTTTTCCTTCGACTGAAAAATACGATTGGATTTCCCATGTTTTTAATTTTTATCGATCGTAAATGCGGGACATTTTTCTTCAATTTTTCAAAATATTGTATGGTGTGTATTAGATTGTCCATTTATTAATATACACACACCCTAGCAATTTTCTCAGAGTTTCCAATTATTTTTATCATAATTGGGGAAAAATTTAACGTGTGTGGTACTGGTACATTGGTCATATTTTTGAAATGTTACAATCAGTCAGAAAAATTGATTGCAATTCTTAAATTGAACAGATATTTAAAAAATTGTAGGGTGTGTGGCCAGCGTACGTTAAAAAAGGGCGCCGGGAAAAAAGGGCGCACGGTTTTAAACAATAAGCATGAATAACGTTTAAAAAATAAATTGTGCTATATTTCGTTTAAAAATAATGTTTTATAAAGTTATAAATCATTAAATAATGTGTATGAAATCGACAATTATAAAAACGTTAATCTTCCGTTTAAAAAGTGAAACGTATAACGTTTTAAAAAAAATACTAAGTAACCCTCCCTGTACCTACCCCTAACCCCTAGACCCCCCTGTTGGTGCCTAAACCTAAGACCCCCCTGTTGGTGCCTAAACCTAAGACCCCCCTGTTGGTGCCTAAACCTAAGACCCCCCTGTTGGTGCCTAAACCTAAGACCCCCCTGTTGGTGCCTAAACCTAAGACCCCCCTGTTGGTGCCTAAACCTAAGACCCCCCTGGTGGTGCCTAAACCTAAGACCCCCCTGGTGGTGCCTAAACCTAAGACCCCCCTGTGATAAGCATTAATAACGTTTTAAAAAATGTTGTGCGGTTTTTCGTTTAAAAATAATGATTTAAAAAAGAAAATTTTTTACAATTTTTCGTTTATAAATAATGTTTTAAAAATATTGTACTGTTTTTCGTTTAAAAATAATGTTTAGAAAATTATAAATCATTAAATAACGTGTAATCATGAGAAGCAGTTATAAAAAACATTAAAAGTCTCCGGGCGCCGCTTTTAAAACGTTATTTTTCTCCAGCGCCCTTTTTTCCTGTTGGGCGCCGATTAAACGATATTTATTATGGGAGTGAATGGCGGCGCCCTTTTTGTCCACCTGCCTCATGCGCCCAAATTTCCTGCTTCCGTGTGGCCACCTTTAGGTTTACAGGGAACTTCGATTTGTCCAAGTATAAGTCTGACTAGCAAAGTATTAATGGCTGCACTTGGGGCTCTGGAGGGGTTAATGAGTGCACTGCATACAGTATTGCAGCCATTAACCCCTCCTGTCCCTTAAGTGCAGCCAATACTTCCTCCAGGCCCCAAGTGCTGCAATTATTCACTCCCTTTTATGCAACCCAATATTCCCCCGCCGCTTTCCTTGTTAATTGTTGTGCCAGGACTCTCAGACCTGTGTTGTCATGGCATTTCCTTTATCAAGAAAGTATCACTTACCACTGGGTAAATTGCTGCAAATGAGAATGTCACTGATTGTACACACATTACTCAGTGTTGCCTGTGACTCGTGTAAAAGTCTACCCCTCTACTTTCATTAAATGAGTCAGACATACATTTCTAGACTTATACTCGAGTATATACTGTAGATAAACTGTGCACACATCACAGGGTATTTATTTGAAATATTACACACGTCAGGGGCACATACAAGTAGTAAGTATGGTCTTCTTTCATGTGGTTGAGAGACACTGCTCTAAATAACAAGGAACAAACTTTAACCTAGAAACAATGCAAAGCAATATCTCTTCAGGGTAATACATTTGGCCCTTAACTAGCGAGCCTGCTTAGCAGGCATGTGTAATTCTGTGTGGGAGTATAAATCCTGCTTTGTATCAGCAATAAATCCATAGCTGAACAGTGACTTCTGCCTTGCAGATGGCAGATGAGTGTTGATGAATTACTACCTATAATATTTTGAGTTTTTGCAGCCAGTGATGCAGTCCAGACATAATTTACTAAAGCACATGGCTGATACTAATCTCAGAAGAGTTTGATTTATGAGGTTGTGTCTTGTGTGCGATTTAGGATTGTAAAAACCCTGGCTGGCCACTAGATGGTGCTCTTTACTAACTAGTCTGATAAGAAGGACACTCTTGGGGGATTTTATAGACTCAGAAGTGAACCATTGAATATTTTGCAGCCAAAATTCCTTTGGCGGCGCATACTCGATTGTCGCAGTGAACTTAATAAGATCTTACCGTATATTTCCAACCAATAAATAAAATGTACTGCAGCTTCCTTTGTTGAAGAGGATACTAAAATGAAATGAGTGTTGCCGTGTGGAAAATTAGATAGCCATACAGAAGATTTTTTTTTCGTGAGAGATTTTTTTTTTCGTGATGACTTCCTAATGAGAAGAGAGAGGAAAATCTACTCCCTGAGCGACACATCTGAATGATAGCTGACACTTACAGAAGTCAGACATTAAAGTGACAGTGTAATGATGTCAGCCCCATTACTCAATAGTAGTATGAAGGTGATATATAAACAGATGAGGTCATGTCTGGTGCATAGCAGCCACTGTATCCCACCCTAATGTCTTGTTATATCTGATGACACAGCTATGGGCATGGACAGCTGCACAGAAAAACGGAGCTGCTCATGACTCAGACAGACAAGAGAAATGATGGGTGTTCAGAGTTCTCATGCAGCAGCTTGCATCAGTTTATGGGGCACCCAGTCTGTCTTTTAGTAGAGGGACAGAACCAAAACATTCTGGGCCATATGCAATTCCCTTTTTCACCTGAGTTTTCTCCTAGGAGAAAAAAATTAATCTTCCATTTAAAATAACATTTTAGCACTTTGCAATGGAAAAAGTATCAAAAAGTAGGTAAAAAGTACTATCAAAATTATTTTGAGCATTTCTTTGCTTGCTAATGGTTTAAAAATCAATTTATTGACAAGCTCCAAAATATCACCTAGGAGAAAAGTCAGGTAAAAAATTAAATTGCATATGGGCCTCTGTGTGTAATTCTCGATGTAAAGGTTTCCTTCCACCATGGGCGGTGCTACACTGGGGCACGCTGGGGCACTGCCAAACCCCCTTTTAACACAGCCAATAAACTAAACTAGAGGATAATAATCTTGATTCAAAACTTCCTGTCTGTAAAATACAAGCTCTTGTCTCCAGCAATGCTTTGCTTAGCTACTAAGATAAGGGATTACACACAGTGGGCCATATCCCATATGCGATTCACTTTTTCACCTGAGTTCTCTCCTAGGAGATAATTTTTCATCTCCAATTTAATTGAACTTTTTATCACTTTGCAATGGAAAAAGTACCAAAAAGTAGGTGAAAAAAGTACTGTCAAAACTATTTAGAGTATTTTTTTTTTTTTTTTGCTTGTTGGTGGTGTAAAAGGCATTTTATTTACAAATTGGGAAAATGTCACCTAAGAGAAAACTGTTTCTCTCTGTCCTGCCTCTTCCCCCTCCCCTTGCTTGTAGAGGTGTCAGACACAGGCTGGGGGCTGGAATGATTTGTCTGTGATTTGTCCACGTAGGAACAGCTTGCTAGTAGAGATGGCCCGAACGGTTCGCCGGCGAACGGTTCCAGGCGAACTTCCGGTGGTTCGCGATCGTGGAGAACCGCAAACTTTACCGGAAGTTCGATTCGCCCAATAGTGCACCATTAGGGTCAACTTTGACCCTCTACATCACAGTCAGCAGGCACATTGTAGCCAATCAGGCTACACTCTCTCCTGGAGCCACTCCCCCCTTATAAAAGGCAGGCATCGCCGGCCATTTTACTCACTTGTGTGCCTGCAGTAAATAGAGAAGGGACAGCTGCTGCAGACTCTCTCATAGGGAAAGATTAGTTAGGCTATTGTAGGCTTGTTAGCTTGTGCCTTGCTGATTCTTATTGCTAAAATAGCACCCCAAAACAGCTCTTTTGAGAACTAATCTTGTTCTTGTGATCTATTTTTTTTCTGTGTGTGTCCCACTGACACTTGTGTTGCATAGACAGTCTTGGTAATTCCTACTGTGTGTGCCACTGCCAGGCCCAGCACATTCAGTGACTACCTGTGTGTATGACAGGTGCACATTGTAATACTTAGTACTTCATATACCTACCTACCTGTTGTTCACAGTGCGCCCACCTACCTACGTGAGCTGAGCGCACGCAGTGTCACTGTGCCTGTCCGCTACCTGTCTGTGTGTGACAGGTGCACATTGTAATACCCAGTACTGCATATACCTACCTACCTGTTGTTCACAGTGCACCCACCTACCTACATGAGCTGAGCGCACGCAGTGTCACTGTGCCTGTCCGCTACCTGTCTGTGTGTGACAGGTGCACATCGTAATACCCATTACTGCATATAGCTACCTACCTGTTGTTCACAGTGCACCCACCTACCTACGCGAGCTAAGCACACGCAGTGTCACTGTGCCTGTCCACTACCTGTCTGTGTGTGACAGGTGCACATTGTAATACCCATTACTGCATATACCTACCTACCTGTTGTTCACAGTGCACCCACCTACCTACGTGAGTTGAGCGCATGCAGTGTCACTGTGCCTGCCCGCTACCTGTCTGTGATTCTTATTGCTAAAATAGCACCCCACAACAGCTCTTTTGAGAGCTAATCTTGTTCTTGTGATCTATTTTTTTTTTCTAAGTGTCCCACTGACACTTGTGTTGCATAGACCAGGGCCGGGCCGAGGCATAGGCTGGAGAGGCTCCAGCCTCAGGGCGCAGTGTAGGAGGGGGCGCACAATTCATTCAGCTGTCATTCCTAATTGTGTATGAAGCAGAAAGAAATAAGAAAATGGGATACATAGCAGTGACTGCAAGCCAGATAACTAGATATTAAGGTGTTGGGGAGGTTGTGGGCCCTGTGGCCCTCTTAGTCTAATAGCAATCAGTGTGTGACGGCTGGGGTGGGAGGGATGGAGGGGCGCACTTTGGTGTCTCAACCTTGGGTGGCTGGAGGACCTTGTCCCTGCTAGACAGCCTTGATAATCCATACTGTGTGTGTGCCACTGCCAAACCCAGCACATTCAGTGACTACCTGTGTGTGTGTGTGTGTGACAGGTGCACATTGTAATACCCATCACTGCATATACCTATCTCCCTGTTGTTCACAGTGCACCCACCTACCTACGTGAGTTGAGGGCACGCAGTGTCACTGTGCCTGTCCGCTACCTGTCTGTTTGTGACAGGTGCACGTTGTAATACCTATTACTGCATATATCTACCTTTTGTTCACAGTGCACCCACCTACCTACGTAAATTGAGTGCACGCAGTGTCACTGTGCCTGTCCGCTAACCTGTCTGTGTGTGACAGGTGCACATTGTAATACCAACAATCACTGCATATACCTAGATGTTGTGTTCAGTGCACCCACCTCATCACTGCATATACCTACCTGTTGTGTTCAGTGCAACCACCTCATCACTGCATATACCTACCTGTTGTGTTCAGTGCACCCACATACCTATGTGAGTGCACGCAGTGTGATATATCACTCCGTGCATACCTGTTAACTGAACCTGTGTGACTGCACATTGTATTAGTCAAGTCAGTGCATACCTTTCACTTCATCCCCCCGATATGGACAAAACTGACAAAACAGGTAGAGGCAGAGGTAGAGGCAGACCTAGAGGAAGGCCACCCGGCAGGTCTGTGCAAAGTCGTGCTAATGTGATTTCGTGTGGCCCTGGACCAAAGTACAGTGCTCAGAAGAAGGCACGTCCCATCAACTCCCAAGATTATCAGGACGTGGTTGACTATTTAACACAGAACACCTCATCTTCCGCAGCCACCAGCGCTACTCCAACTACCACATTCACTACATTTGACAGTTCACAGGAGTTATTTGGTGGGGAAATCACTGATGCACAGCCATTATTGTTACAACCAGATGAAGGCGCTAAGCAAGTTACACCACCTCCTATGTCTGAGTTAGGCGACACTATGGATGTAACGTGTGCGGAGGGGGATGATGAATTACCTGCTGTTGGTGCGGTTTTGGAGGTGTCCGAGGCAAACAAAGCTGGGCAGGATGATTATGATGATGACGATGATGATACAGATCCCACGTATGTTCCCAATAGAGGAGATGAACAGGGGGACAGTTCAGAGGGGGAGTCATAGAGGAGTAGGAGGAGACGATTTCCAGAAAGAAGCAGGGGGAGCTCATCGTCAGAAACAGCTGGTGGCAGTATCCGGTGGTATGTATAGCCACCTATGTACAGCCAGCCAACATGCCCTTCAACGTCAGCTGGTAATGCCACCATAGTGCCATCACCCCAGGGGGGCTCAGCGGTTTGGACATTTTTTAGTGTGTCTGCCTCAGATCGGAACAATGCCATCTGTTCTCTCTGCCTCCAAAAATTGAGCCGTGGAAAGGCCAACACCCACGTAGGGACAAGTGCCTTACGAAGGCACATGGAGAAAAGGCACAAACTGCAATGGGAAGAGCACCTGAGCAAAAGCAGCACACAAAAGAAAAGCCACCCTCCTTCTCCTCTTCCTCCTTCAGGTGCAGCATCTTCAGCCGCTTTCGCCCTTGCACCTTCACAGCCACCCTCCTCCACTCTGCCTCTGCCCTTGAGCGGTTCCTGCTCCTCTGCCCACAGCAGCCAGGTATCCGTGAAGGAAATCTTTGAGCAGAAGAAGCCAATTTCTGCCAGTCACCCCCTTGCCCGACGTCTGACAGCTGGCTTGGCGGAACTGTTAGCTCACCAGCTGTTATAAATACCAGCTGGTGGACTCTGAGGCCTTTTGTAAATTTGTGGCCATTGGGACTCCAAAGTGGAAGATACCAGGTCGAAATTATTTCTCTAAAAAGGCGATACCCAAACTGAAGTGGAGAGGAAAGTGGTGTCATCTCTGGCACACAGCGTTGGGTCAAGGGTCCACCTGACCACGGATGCCTGGTCTGCCAAGCACGGTCAGGGCCGCTACATTACAACCTGGTGACCAATGGCAAGCTGGATGTACGTGGCTGTGCAGTGGACCAACTTGTGACACCTCCACGGCTTGCCTCCTGCCTCCTCCTCTCCTTCTCCTCCTGCTACATCCTCTTCGCTATCGTCCTCCTCCTCCTCCTCCTCCTTGGCTGAATGGCAGTTCAACTCTACTGGTGCTGTGATCTCCTCTCCAGCTACACAGCCCCATCTCCCCAGGGCCTATGCTGCATGCCAGGTATGATGGTGTCACGCCATCTTAGACATGTCTTGCCTCAAAGCGGAGAGTCATACTGGACCAGCTCTTCTGGCTGCTCTTAACAAACTGGTGGATCAGTGGCTGACCCTGCACCAGCTGGAGATCTGCAACGTGGTGTGTGACAACGGCAGCAATCTCATTTCTGTTTTGAATTTGGGAAAGCTGACACATGTGCCCTACATGGCACATGTGCTGAATCTAGTCATTCAAAGATTTGTGTCAAAGTACCCAGGCTTAGAGGACGTCCTGAAGCAGGCCAGGAAGTTGTGTGGGCATTTCACGTGGTCTTACACAGCCAGGCCCGTTTCTAGGGCCATGCGGGGCGTGCCACCGCCCGGGGCGCTGTTGTGAGGGGGGCGCTATAATGGAGGGAGGAGCCGGAGCCACGGGGAGGACAGCCCGACCTCTCCCTCCCTCTCCCGGGCCGCCCTCCGTGCTCCCCCCTCAGATGCAGAGCGAGCGCAGCAGGAAGCGCTGTTTACAACTCACCTGCCTGGCTCCAAGCGCTGCTCTCTCGCCGCCTGTCTCCTCTCTCTGCATAGATGCGGATACACACGCTGCTTCCTGTTTAGCCGGAAGCAGCGTGTGTATCCGCATCTATGCAGAGAGAGGAGACAGGCGGCGAGAGAGCAGCGCTTGGAGCCAGGCAGGTGAATTTGTAAACAGCGCTCCCTGCTGCACTCGCTCTGCATCTGAGGGGGGAGCACGGAGGGTGGCCCGGGAGAGGGAGGGAGAGGTCGGGCTGCCCTCCCCGCGGCTCCGGCTCCCCCCTCCATTATAGGGGACAGCTACCTATCTAACCTATCCTGGGGCAGCTACCTAATCTAACCTACGCTGGGGGGCAGCTTCCTAATCTAACCTACACTGGGGGGCAGCTACCTATCTAACCTATACTGGGGGGCATCTACCTAATTTAACCTACGCTGGGGGGCAGCTACCTAATCTAACCTACACTGGGGGGCAGCTACCTATCTAACCTATACTGGGGGGCACCTACTGTTAAGCTTGGAGGTGTAATCTCCACAGTCAGCATACAACACATAAGCTGACGTGAAGGAGGTACACACACCAGCACAAGGGATCAGGATATCCCCAGTTTAGTGGAGGAGAGGACTGACTCCAATAGGAGATTGTGGTGCACAGAGCCGGTGCAGATCCGTACAGCCACAAACAACACTTTCGTAATAACGTCTCAGCGCAAAGTAGCGCTGAGCGCATAAACCAGGACTGAGGAGATCAGGACAGGTAGACAGAATGAACGCCTGCTTAACTAGCCACTACTTAGTGACAGCAAGCGTCCACAATAAGACAGACTGGAATGAGGCAGCCAATGCGTTTGCAGCGATGGCGTGCCTCACAAAGACAGGACAAGATAGTCAGGAAATAGCAGGATCAAGATAGATGAACGTAACACAGACAAATATACAATAAGTATGTTTTCCTAGCGTATTACAATTACAGCTATCAATGAAACTATTTGTAACGTCTGACTAACTTATGTATATATCGGCAATGAACCGATATATGACATAAGCAGGAACACTGACTAGCACTGGAGCAATACAGGGAACAGGGCTCAGAAGGATTCGCTATCTCTTCGCAGAGATGAACGCAATCCACAAACGGTAACAGGACAGGATTCAGAAGGATTCGTTATCTCCTCGCAGAGATGAACGCAATCCACAAACAGGACCAGGAGCAGGATACTAGCTCAGCACGGGTGCTCACGATACGCGCAAACTACCAAAACGTGCTGGAAGGCTGACTAACTGAACACAGGAAATAAACAGTTCGTGTACGTATATATCAGCGACACTGATGTATCAACGTAACACGAATACAAGGAAAATAACAAAATGCGCAAGTATGCGTATATATTGGCGATGAACCAATATATGACACAAGACAAGCAAGTAACAACTTCTAGAACAAGAGCAGAACTAGGAGGACTCGCTGACCCCTTCGCAGGAGTCAGCGCAGTCCACACGGACCAGGAACGAGGTGGGGCACGAGCAGAGTAACAGACAGAATCTAAGACTATGGTAGCCCATCAAGCATAGCAGGAAGCAGTTCTTTATACTGAGGTCATCCAATGGGAGCAGACCTGCAGATTCCCACACAAGTGAATGGTAATTAACCACCCTGGCGTTCTATTAAGATCGCCAGGGCAGCTGCATGAGGGTTTTTTTTAAATAAAAAAAAACCATTTCATGCAGCCAACTGAAAGTTGGCTGCATGAAAGCACACTAGATGGCGCTCCGGAGGCGTTCTTCTGATCGCCTCCGGCGGCCAAAAGTAACACGGAAGGCCGCAATGAGCGGCCTTCCGTGTTTTGTTTACTTCGTCGCCATGGCGACGAGCGGAGTGACGTCATGGACGTCAGCCGACGTCCTGACGTCTGCCGCCTCCGATCCAGCCCTTAGCGCTGGCCGGAACTATTTGTTCCGGCTGCGCAGGGCTCAGGCAGCTGGGGGGACCCTCTTTCGCCGCTGCTCGCGGCGGATCGCCACAGAGCGGCGGCGATCGGGCAGCACACGCGGCTGGCAAAGTGCCGGCTGCGTGTGCTGCTCTTTATTTGATCAAAATCGGCCCAGCAGGGCCTGAGCGGCACCCTCTGGCGGTAATGGACGAGCTGAGCTCGTCCATACCGCTAAGGTGGTTAATCACAGGCTGACAGCAGGAAAAGGCAGACAATGATATGCAGCCTGCAGGAAAGGGATTGCCCCTCCATTGCAGCAGACAATGTTTGTTTACACAAAAGCATATTAAACTGTCATTAACTTCAGAGCGACTGCAGATGGAATCATCAACTAGTTTAAGTGCAAACCAAACTATGCAAGAAAATGCATGTAATAACATCAGAACTGCTTGGGTTACAATACCACCGCAGCCAGCAGTAAACGCTGCAGACATGATCATAACATTACCCCCCCCCCCCCCTTAAAAGCGGATACCAGACGCTTTTCAAAACTGAAATTCCCAACAAAACAATCTGACTGATAATTCATGATGACCGGGACAGCCCGGCAAGACCAAATTCCAGAATCAGTCCCCACAAGACTGGACCCATCAGAACCAGAACCTACAGAACCATGCCCGTCAGCACTACAAGCCTCAGTGTAATACAGTTGGCTGATAGTGTAATGGTTAAGGGTTCTGCCTCTGACACAGGAGACCTGGGTTCGAATCTCGGCTCTGCCTGTTCAGTAAGCCAGCACTAATTCAGTAGGAGACCTTTGGCAAGTCTCCCTTACACTGCTACTGCCAATAGAGCGCGCCCTAGTGGCTGCAGCTCTGGCGCTTTGAGTCCGAAAGGAGAAAAGCGCAATATAAATGTTATTTGTCTTGTCTTGTCTTGTCTAATACCCATCAGAACCACGACTTCCAGAAAAAAGCCCCCAGAAACTCTCTGAGCGATACCCACCGCCTTCCAGGGACTGTCCAAAAACGCCAAAGCCTTTGCAATGCCCACCGGAACTGTCCCTACCAACACAAAACCCACCGTTGAACCAGTCCAAGGTACCAGGACAAATTTCCTCAGAGATCTCCCAGAACACTTGGAAGCTCCAAAGAGATCCCCACAGGTCAGAACGCCCCTTAGGCTCATATGGAGAACTATCAAGAACCCCTATGGAACCCAGGGCAACTCTAGAGTCAGGGTCACAAGGACAAACATCAAGATCAGGGCTTTTAGGGACCAGAACCATCTCCGGGCATGCAGGCCAACCGGCAACATCAGAACATGTCTCCACTAGGGAAGCGTGTGAGCACGCCAACACAGACACACTTGGGCACTCTGGCATACGAAGCACATCTGGGCACACCGGCACAAGAGAGACTTCTGGGCATGTCAAGGAACTGCGAACCTCAAAGTCAGTCAAGGTAGGACCGAAACCAGGACTGGGCAAAAAAAAATCATCATGACTAGACTTCACAGTTACTGGATTCTCACTAAAAAATGCAGAATCAGACTTAGATGTCTCTGATTCCAGCAAGGTTATTGACAAATCATGTTCAGGGGCATTTACTAGACAGGACAAATCTTCTGATGTATGCACCGAACTAGACAGGGTTCCCATAACTTCTTCTGGACTAGACAGAGACTTATCAAATACACTGGATTGGAGCTCATGAAGGGCTGCAAAACAAGTCAGTAGTGCAGCAATCCCCACTGAACTAGGCAAAACTGAGTAACTCACTGGACAGAAAGGGGACTCTGGAACTTCTGCCACACCGGCCAGAGAACCAGAATTTTCCAGGATACAGGGCTGGGTTTCAGAAACACTCATTAACCCGGACTGAAATTCTGAGATTTCTATTATTTTTTCCAGCGAGTCAGAATTATCCATGTTACAGGGCAAGACTTTTGAAACATTCAGAGGACAGGGCTGGAGTTCCTCGGCTGTTACAACACTGGAGAGGGACTCAACAACATTGGTTAAATCAGACTGTGTACAGGGCAAGGTATCTAACACACTTGCTGACGAGGACAATATTTCAATGGCTTCTGCTTCGCTGGGCAGAAATTCATCAAGTTTTATTAGAGCAGACTGTAATTCCAAAACAGCTGCTAGACAAGTGAATATTACTGCAACACCAACTGAGGTAAGCAGTGCCTCAGACTCCTCTGCTAGAGGGTTTGAAGTATCCAAAGTACTGGGTGAAGCATAAGACTCTGCGACCACAGCTTCACTGGACAGGATCACTGAACAGTCCATATTGCAGGGCAAAACCATGGAAGCACCTGCTGGACAGCATAATGATTCTGTGACCTGAGTTTCATTGGAGAGATCTACTGCACAATTCATGGTACAGGGCAAATTTACTGGAACATTTTCTGAACACGGTAATAATTCTGCGATTTCGGATTCACAAAGCAGACGCTCTGAGTTATTCACGAAGCTAGAGTGAGGTGTAGAAACAGGAAGATCAAAACACAATGTTTGCGCATCTAAATCACCATTCAATTGTGAAATTGGAAAATTCAGATGCTGGGGTTCTGAGGTTTCTGGACAGGATTGCTGGGACTCGGAAACTGATGTAGTGCATCTATTGGCATCTGCTGGATCAGACAGGAGTTGAACTTTATTAACACAGGTAATTTCTGCAGAAGTGTTTGCAGAGACAGGCAAGATTTTTCTGGTGTCTGTTTCACTGAACAAAGACTCATGAGTACTGGCTAGGCTGGACTCAGAAGTCAGCAGGACCTCTGGATTCTCTGCTGAGAAATGTGTGCAGGGCAAAGTTAAGAAAGTATCAGTGGCTTCTGTTTTACTGGGAAGTAACACTGAGTTATCCATGGTACAGGGTGGAGTTACAGGAACATTCGCAAGACATGGCAGGGACTCAGTAACTGGAGAAGTGGGACAGTCTCCAATTGACAGTGTGTCTTCCCTGGTATCAACTGATTGAAATCGCATAAAAATCGTCCAAAATCATTTTCCACACATCGATCAATGGAGCCACAAGGTCATACCCACACACACCAGTTTTTATTAGGTTATAGGCAGACTTAATGCATGCATTCAATACTAATTCACTTTTTGCACTGTAAAATTGACAAAATGAACTTTAATCATTCTTCCATTCATTGACCAGAGCTTCCATCTCTCCTTTCTCAAATGGAGGATTCCAAGCATACTTAACAGGCAGATCACAGTTTGCAAATGTGGTTTTGGCAGAAACATACATTGGATTATTTAGCAGGCGATTGGCAGATTTCTTATTCCTAAGGATCTCCAATACCTGTAGCAAGTGTTGGACTGTAGTGTATGCAAATTTTTCTTGCTGCACGAATAGATTGATTTGTTCAATACTCTGTAATATATCCTCATAATCATACTCAGATAATTCTTTTAAACAAAAATCTTTATTTTCCCTAGCCAGTGATGAAAGTTCATTAGTAGTTTCATAAGTCCATTTAACTCCCCTGAAAGACAATTGCATTTCATTATCTGTTAATGGCAGAATCTCATTGCAGGTCTGATGCGCAGTCGCTAAAGATAACGATTCTGCAGATTGGACACGTTTCTTAGAACGTTTGCGTTTTGCCTTTGACCTTGCTGTTTTTGGTGATTTATTCAAAGCTGCAGGAAAATTATCAGTAACACTTTCTGCTTGCTGATCATTCTTGCAAGCAATTGAAGGAGCAGCTGATTGGCCTGCTGCCAGGAGTTCATTAAGAGGAAAAGGCAATGGATCTATGCGCAACCAATTGTGAATTACAAAAGCTATAAATTGCAAAGGACTTTGTCTAAACTGAGTGTGATCTAAGACATCGATTGCCCAATCAAAAAGTTTGCCCTTAAAAAGAGCACAAACGATCCAATCAGACCAGGTAGAAATTGCAGAAGCCTGAAAGTCGGAATTGGCCAGAACTTTAACCAATTCTGATATAAATTTGTCTGTAACTTCAGGACCAAGCTTTTCAAATTTTTTAAAGGAGCAGGACCCCTGACAAACAGTGTCATAATTTCTGGAAATTCCCCCCACAATAGGGATTGGTAATGGGGCTACCATAATGTTAAGCTTGGAGGTGTAATCTCCACAGTCAGCATACAACACATAAGCTGACGTGAAGGAGGTACACACACCAGCACAAGGGATCAGGATATCCCCAGTTTAGTGGAGGAGAGGACTGACTCCAATAGGAGATTGTGGTGCACAGAGCCGGTGCAGATCCGTACAGCCACAAACAACACTTTCGTAATAACGTCTCAGCGCAAAGTAGCGCTGAGCGCATAAACCAGGACTGAGGAGATCAGGACAGGTAGACAGAATGAACGCCTGCTTAACTAGCCACTACTTAGTGACAGCAAGCGTCCACAATAAGACAGACTGGAATGAGGCAGCCAATGCGTTTGCAGCGATGGCGTGCCTCACAAAGACAGGACAAGATAGTCAGGAAATAGCAGGATCAAGATAGATGAACGTAACACAGACAAATATACAATAAGTATGTTTTCCTAGCGTATTACAATTACAGCTATCAATGAAACTATTTATAACGTCTGACTAACATATGTATATATCGGCAATGAACCGATATATGACATAAGCAGGAACACTGACTAGCACTGGAGCAATACAGGGAACAGGGCTCAGAAGGATTCGCTATCTCTTCGCAGAGATGAACGCAATCCACAAACGGTAACAGGACAGGATTCAGAAGGATTCGTTATCTCCTCGCAGAGATGAACGCAATCCACAAACAGGACCAGGAGCAGGATACTAGCTCAGCACGGGTGCTCACGATACGCGCAAACTACCAAAACGTGCTGGAAGGCTGACTAACTGAACACAGGAAATAAACAGTTCGTGTACGTATATATCAGCGACACTGATGTATCAACGTAACACGAATACAAGGAAAATAACAAAATGCGCAAGTATGCGTATATATTGGCGATGAACCAATATATGACACAAGACAAGCAAGTAACAACTTCTAGAACAAGAGCAGAACTAGGAGGACTCGCTGACCCCTTCGCAGGAGTCAGCGCAGTCCACACGGACCAGGAACGAGGTGGGGCACGAGCAGAGTAACAGACAGAATCTAAGACTATGGTAGCCCATCAAGCATTGCAGGAAGCAGTTCTTTATACTGAGGTCATCCAATGGGAGCAGACCTGCAGATTTCCACACAAGTGAATGGTAATTAATCACAGGCTGACAGCAGGAAAAGGCAGACAATGATATGCAGCCTGCAGGAAAGGGATTGCCCCTCCATTGCAGCAGACAATGTTTGTTTACACAAAAGCATATTAAACTGTCATTAACTTCAGAGCGACTGCAGATGGAATCAGCAACTAGTTTAAGTGCAAACCAAACTATGCAAGAAAATGCATGTAATGACATCAGAACTGCTTGGGTTACAATACCACTGCAGCCAGCAGTAAACGCTGCAGACATGATCATAACACCTACCTAATCTAACATACACTGGGGGGCAGCTACCTATCTAACCTACACTGGGGGGCACCTACCTAATCTAACATACACTGGGGGGCACCTACCTAATCTAACCTATACTGGAGGGCAGCTACCTAATCTAACCTATACTGGGGGGCACCTACCTAATCTAACATACACTGGGGGGCAGCTACCTATCTAACCTACATTGGGGGCACCTACCTAATCTAACATACACTGGGGGGCACCTACCTAAAATAACCTTTACTGGGGGGCACCTACCTAATCTAACATGCACTGGGGAGCACCTACCTAATCTAACATACACTGGCGGGCACCTACCTAATCTAACCTATACTGGGGGGCACCTACCTAATCTAACATACACTGGGGGGCACCTACCTAATCTAGCCTACACTGGGGGCAGCTACCTATCTAACCTACACTGGGGGGGCAGCTACCTATCTAACCTATACTGGGGGGCAGCTACCTAATCTAACATACACTGGGGGGCACCTACCTAATCTAACCTACACTGGGGGGCAGCTACCTATCTAACCTACACTGGGGGGCAGCTACCTATCTAACCTATACTGGGGGGCAGCTACCTAATCTAACCTACGCTGGGGGGCAGCTACCTATCTAACCTATACTGGGGGGCACCTACCTAATCTAACCTACACTGGGGGGCAGCTACCTATCTAACCTACACTGGGGGGCAGCTACCTAATCTAACCTATACTGGGGGGCAGCTACCTATCTAACCTACACTGGGGGGCAGCTATTTAATCAAACCTATACTGGGGGGCAGCTACCTATCTAACCTATACTGGGGGCACTTATCTAACCTGTATTGGGGGCACCTACCTAGCTAGCCTATACAGGTGGCAACTATACTGGCTACCTATATTGCAGGCACCTACCTAAATAACCTATACTGGGGGCACCTACCTATCTAACCTATGCTTGGGGCAACTATTCTGGCTACCTATATTAGAGGCACCCACCTAGCTAACCTGTACTGGGGCACCTACCTATCTAACTTATACCGGGGGCGCCTGCCTATCTAACCTATACTGGGGGCAACTATACTGGCTACCTATACTGGAGGCACCTACCTGGCTAACCTATAGCGGGGGCAACTATACTGGCTCACCTATGCCTGGCTACCTATACTGGGGTACCTATTCTTGGCTACCTATACTGGGGGGACCTAAACTAAGTGCAACTAGACCTGGCTAACCTATACTGCGGGCACCCATACCTTGCTTGGGGGGGGGGGCGCAATTTTTACACCCTCGCCCTGGGTGCATTTTAGCCTAGAAACTGCACTGTACACGGCCATGGCACGCTTTGCGGACATTCAGCGGAGAAACAACTTGCTGGTGAGACGCTTGATATGTGATAGCCTGACTCACTGGAATTCGACCCTGGTCATGTTCTCTCGCCTGCTAGAACAGGAGAAAGCCATCACCAAGTACCTGTACAATTAGAGTAAAAGGACACAATCTGGGGAGATGGGGATGTTCTGGCCCAACAACTGGACACTCATGCGAAATGCATGCAGGCTTATGCGGCCGTTTGAGGAGGTGACCAACCTGGTGAGTTGCAGTGAAGGCACCATCAGTGACTTGATCCCATACGCTTACTTCCTGGAGCGTGCCGTGCGTAGAGTGGTGGAGCAAGCTATGGAGGAGCGTGAAGAGGAACAGTTATGGGAGGAACAGTTGTGGGAGCAATTTTCAACAGAACCAGATGTTTCCTCAACACCTGCAGCAGCACAGAGGTGGGAGGAGGAGGAAGAGTCGTGTGGGGAAGAGGACTCGGATGATGAGGAAGGTGTTTCTTTGGAGGAGGAGGAGGAGGCGGCGGGAGGAGAACAACCGCAGCAGGCGTTGCAGGGGGCTTGTGCTGATCAATGTTCCCTTGGTATTGTTCGTGGCTGGGGGAGGAGGAGGACCTACCTGACATCACTGAGGAAGAGCAAGAGGAGATGGATAGTACGTCTGGATCCAACTTTGTGCAGATGGCGTCTTTCATGCTGTCCAGCCTGTTGAGGGACCCCCGTATAAAAAAACTCAAGGGTAATGAGCCTTACTGGGTGGCCACGCTACTAGACCCTCGGTATAGGCACAAAGTGGCGGACATGTTTCCAACTCACCAGAAGGCAGAAAGGATGCAGCACATGCAGAACAAGCTGGCAACTATGCTTTACAATGCGTTTAAGGGTGATGTCACAGCACAACGCAATAAAGGTACCACTGCCAGTAATCCTTCTACCATGTCCACGCAGGCAAGGAGAGGATGCTCCAGCGATCTCATGGTGATGTCGGACATGCGGACATTCTTTAGTCCAACGCCTCGACTTAGCGCTTCCGGATCCACCCTCCACCAACGCCTGGACCGGCAGGTAGCCAACTACCTGGCCTTAAGTGTGGATGTAGACACTGTGAGCAGCGATGAACCCTTGGACTACTGGGTGCGCAGGCTTGACCTATGGCCAGAGCTGTCCTAATTTGCCATCCAACTTCTGTCTTGCCCTGCCTCAAGGGTCCTGTGAGAAAGGACCTTCAGCGCAGCTGGAGGCATTGTCACTGAGAAGAAAAGTTGCCTAAGTCACAAAAGTGTTCAGTACCTCACCTTTATCAAAATGAATGAGGCATGGATCCCGGAGGGCTTCTGCCCGCCCGAAGACTAAGTCAGTCCCCACACACAGCATCTCTGACTGCACGCTGTGTGACTGGCTGCCTGCCCCAAGACTACAGGGGGTGCAGAATTATTAGGCAAATTAGTATTTTGACCACATCATCCTCTTTATGCATGTTGTCTTACTCCAAGTGGTATAGGCTCGAAAGCCTACTACCAATTAAGCATATTAGGTGATGTGCATCTCTGTAATGAGAAGGGGTGTGGTCTAATGACATCAACACTCTATATCAGGTGTGCATAATTATTAGGCAACTTCCTTTCCTTTGGCAAAATGGGTCAAAAGAAGGACTTGACAGGCTCAGAAAAGTCAAAAATAGTGAGATATCTTGCAAAGGGATGCAGCACTCTTAAAATTGCAAAGCTTCTAAAGCGTGATCATCGAACAATCAAGCGTTTCATTCAAAATAGTCAACAGGGTCGCAAGAAGCGTGTGGAAAAACCAAGGCGCAAAATAACTGCCCATGAACTGAGAAAAGTCAAGCGTGCAACTGCCAAGATGCCACTTGCCACCAGTTTGGCCATATTTCAGAGCTGCAACAACACTGGAGTGCCCAAAAGCACAAGGTGTGCAATACTCAGAGACATGGCCAAGGTAAGACAGGCTGATAGACGATCACCACTGAACAAGACACACAAGCTGAAATGTCAAGACTGGGCCAAGAAATATCTCAAGACTGATTTTTCTAAGGTTTTATGGACTGATGAAATGAGAGTGAGTCTTGATGGGCCAGATGGATGGGCCCATGGCTGGATTGGTAAAGGGCAGAGAGCTCCAGTCTGACTCAGACGCCAGCAAGGTGGAGGTGGAGTACTGGTTTGGGCTGGTATCATCAAAGATGAGCTTGTGGGGCCTTTTCGGGTTGAGGATGGAGTCAAGCTCAACTCTCAGTCCTACTGCCAGTTTCTGGAAGACACCTTCTTCAAGCAGTGGTACAGGAAGAAGTCTGCATCCTTCAAGAAAAACATGATTTTCATGCAGGACAATGCTCCATCACACGCGTCCAAGTACTCCACAGCGTGGCTGGCAAGAAAGGGTATACAAGAAGAAAAACTAATGACATGGCCTCCTTGTTCACCTGATCTGAACCCCATTGAGAACCTGTGGTCCATCATAAAATGTGAGATTTACAAGGAGGGAAAACTGTACACCTCTCTGAACAGTGTCTGGGAGGCTGTGGCTGCTGCTGCACGCAATGTTGATGGTGAACAGATTAAAACACTGACAGAATCCATGGATGGCAGGCTTTTGAGTGTCCTTGCAAAGAAAGGTAGCTATATTGGTCACTGATTTGTTTTTGTTTTGTTTTTGAATGTCAGAAATGTATATTTGTGAATGTTGAGATGTTATATTGGTTTCACTGGTAAAAATAAATAATTGAAAAGGGTATATATTTGTTTTTTGTTAAGTTGCCTAATAATTATACACAGTAATAGTCACCTGCACACACAGATATCCCCCTAAAATAGCTAAAACTAAAAACAAACTAAAAACTACTTTCAAAAATATTCAGCTTTGATATTAATGAGTTTTTTGGGTTCATTGAGAACATGGTTGTTGTTCTATAATAAAATTATTCCTCAAAAATACCACTTGCCTAATAATTCTGCACTCCCTGTAAGTCGCTCCCCGCACAGCTCCTCTGCTCACAGGCTGCTTGACTGCCTTCTCCGCCACCACCAACAGGGTCCAGGACTCCAGGCGGATTCCTGAATTTTTTAGGCCGCTGGTAGCAGCGGCCGCTATGATAATTTTTCTGGTGCGTGTACATGCCTGCCTAATTTATCTGGCTGCAGTGCAGCTGCAACAACAAAACAAAAGGCATGTACATGTGCCCATTCCCCTTCGTGATCATTACCTTGCTGCGGTGAAGGGGCTTGCGTATCACAATGAAGCAATGACCGCCGGCTATATGAGTGTCTCGGGGGTGGCACACCAAACATAATAAGGTCATTGCTTCCTTGTGGACAGACCAAATTTAATCAGCTGGAAAGCCGCCATCACCTGCACTCTCATCATGGTGCGCACCAGTCCAGCACAGCCGTCACTACACAAACAGCTGTTTGCAGTCACTGCATACCTTTTCACTGCATCTTTGACTGCACATTGTATTATACCTTGCAGTCAGTGCATACCTTTCACTTGAATGAATGGCACACTTGCCCTCCATAACAGATTCTCATTACAGGTAGTACAGTCTAGCAGTGTCATATACAGCAGGGCCTCGAAAGTCCTCCTGTATTGTTATTTTTGGTCACTACCTCGGGATGTGCATGCCAAGCCTGCTGCCTTCCATGGATGTGTGGAAGCTGTTCCTGCTCCTTTGCCCACAGTGTGCCTGCTGCCTCCCTTGGATATGTGGTGGTGGTAGCCATTTCTTAGGCTCCCACTCCAGACCGGAATCGAACCAGGATTCCCCGGCCATTACCAGTGGTCAATCACAATGGCAGACTTGCCCTCCATAAAAGATTCTTGTTGCAGGTACTGAACAGCAAGCAGAACAAGTATTTAAAAAAATAGATGTAAGCTTTAACAATGGTAGAGAAAAAACCATTGAAAGTTAATAAGGCAGTTAGACATTACCTGACATCACTGAGTGAGGAAGAGCAATCTCGCCATGGTGTGCACCAGTCCAGCACGGCCGGCACTACGCAAACAGCTGTATGCGGTGTGTTACACAGTGAGTTTGGTGTGTCAGTGTGAAGCAGTACTCTAATAACACTCCCTGATTGATGTATACACATGCAAGATGTTTTAAAGCACTTTAGGCCTGCAGTTTAGCATTCAATGTGATTTCTGCCCCTAAAACGCTGCTTTGCGTCCAATCCGGATTTTTCCCCAGGACTTTTGGCGTCTATCTCGCTCCGCCATGCCCCCCTCCAGGTGTTATTCCCCTTGAAACATCTTTTCCATCACTTTTGGGGCCAGCATAAATGTTTCTAGTTTTCACAGTTCGCATCCCCTTTCAATTCTATTGCGGTTCGCGAAAGTTTGCGCAATTCGAACGTTTGGCGGAGGTTCACGAACCCGGTTCGCAAACCGAAAATCGGAGGTTTGGGCCATCTCTACTTGGCAGCAAGTAAGAATTAAAGCATGCCAGCAAACTAGCCAAATACATCTGTAGGTAACTTTCCTTCAATAATATCACTGTCATTTGGACAAACTGCTCTGCTCAAAAGCCTTTGAGTTTTGTTTGTGATGTTTACATTTGGTTTGGTTCCTACCATTGCTGAACTTGTTAGCCTTAATGGTATCACCTGAGTTAGGCAAAAAATATGTAAAGCTCACCATACAAACATCGATTTTGATCACCTAAATGGGCCCACCAGCCAGCCATGATGCCTCCACACATTTGAAGCTGTAGCCACCACTGCTTTCCGCTTGTAACGTGCAAGAAAGACAGGTCAGTTTAGTGAGGGTTTTGGTACAATTGTGGTGTGACACATCATTTTGGTGTGGAATTTGGCATTATTTTTCAAACAAGAAGACATTGTTAAAGCACAAGAGTCAGCCATACTAACCCAGGAGAAAAAAAAACACATACACTCACCTAAAGGATTATGAGGAAGTTGCAGTTGATGGAGATTTGTGGGATGTACCTCCAGGGCACAAAGCTCCCATTCCATCACATCCCAAAGATGTTCTATTGGGTTGAGATCTGGTGACTGTGGGGCCATTTTAGTACAGTGAACTCATTGTCATGTTCAAGAAACCAATTTGAAATTATTTGAGCTTTGTGACATGGTGCATTATTCTGCTGGAAGTAGCCATCATAGGACGGGTACATGGTGGTCATGAAGGGTTGGACATGGTCAGAAACAATGCTCAGGTAGCCCGTGGCCACCACCACCAACAAGGCATGATGGATCCATGTTTTCATTCTGTTTACGCCAAATTCTGACTCTAACGAGACTCATCAGACCAGGCAACATTTTTCCAGTCTTCAACTGTCCAATTTTGGTGAGCTTGTGTAAATTGTAGCCTCTTTGTCCTATTTGTAGTGGAGATGGGTGTTACCCAGTGGGGTCTTCTGCTGTTGTAGCTCATCCGCCTCAAGTTTGTGCGTGTTGTGGCTTCACAAATGCTTTGCTGCATACCTCAGTTGTAATGAGTAGTTATTTCAGTCAACGTTGCTCTTCTATCAGCTTGAACCAGTCGGACCATTCTCCTCTGACCTCTAGCATCAACAAGGCATTTTTGCCCACAGGACTGCTGCATACTGGATGTTTTTCCCTTTTCACACCATTCTTTGTAAACTCTAGAAATGGTTGTGCGTGAAAATCCCAGTAACTGAGCAGATAGTGAAATACCGGCCCGTCTGGCACCAACAACCATGCCACGCTCAAAATTGCTTAAAGGATACCCGAAGTGACTTGTGACATGATGAGATAGACATGTGTATGTACAGTGCCTAGCACACAAATAACTATGCTGTGTTCCTTTTTTTCTTTCTCTGCCTGAAAGAGTTAAATATCAGGTATGTAAGTGGCTGACTCAGTCCTGACTACAGTGTGACCCTCACTGATAAGAAATTCCAACTGTAAAACACTTTCCTAGCAGAAAATGGCTTCTGAGAGCAAGAAAGAGGTAAAAAGAGGAATTTCTTATCACTTACATACCTGATATTTAACTCTTTCAGGTAGAGAATGAAAAAAAGAAACACTGCATAGTTATTTGTGTGGTAGGCACTGTAAAAACACATGTCTATCTCATCCTGTCACATGTCACTTCGGGTATCCTTTAAATCACCTTTCTTTCCCATTCTAACATTCAGTTTGGAGTTCAGGAGTTTGTCTTGACCAGGACCACACCCCTAAATGCATTGAAGCAACTGCCATGCGATTGGATAATTGCATTAATGAGAAATTGAACAGGTGTTCCTAATAATCCTTTAGGTAAGTGTATATAGGTAGATACATACATGTTCTACTTACATAACAGATGTATTGTATTGTCCACATTTTGATTTCAGTGAATTTGTTATAGGAAATAAAATTGTTTCGTGCATTTTCCATCTTTACTGCCTCTGACTGAAGCCTGATGTAATTTCCTCAATTATGTCTCTGCCTGAAATGGGGTATGCAGAACTGCAGTGTAATATCTATTTTGCTTTGTAAAGCAGAACATAGATTGGATATCAACAGCTTCTGCAGATGGCTGAGGTGATTTATTTTCTATTTTCCTCCTGAGCCTCGTGTCACACTGAACTGCCCTCAGCCAATCAGCAAGGAGCTGGAATGTGTGTGTGTGTGTGTGTGTGTGTGTGTGTGTGTGCGTGCGTGCGTGCGTGCGTGCGTGCGTGCGTGCGTGTGTGTGTGCGTGTGTGTTTGGGGGACAGGCCTAAAGGGAAGATTACAAGTGTTTTTTTAGCTTCCCTACCCCCAGCAATGTACAAGAAAAGAGGTGACTGAAATAAGATTCTTTACAGCAGGCACATTTATCAGTTGCTCTCAGTTATAACTGAAAGGACAACTGATTTTCAAAGTAACGTTCATGTTTTCCTATAGTTACTGGAGGGCAATTACTGCACCCAAATGTAATAAAAGGCAAGGCAAAAGTCCAGCAATCATCTGAGGAGTGTGTAATTAGTAATATGCAACCATTTTTTTTTTTAAGTGAAGAAATGTGTACAGAGCTGTGGAGGGAGCACTTTATGAAGCACTGAGGATGACATGGAAAGGATGAAAATCTTTGGATTTGCAACTTTAAAGGGTCCCTTTACGCTATAGCATTATTAAATGCCCTAGCTTGAGGTGAGGAGCCTGGATTTTGTCTTTTTTGCTGATTTTTTTAAAGTGCTGAGGATTTTGCAAATTGCCCTATAAGTGCTTGTGTAATGATTTCCTATGACAGTGTTTACATCAGGTAATCATTTCAATTTTATTGAAATCGCAAATGCGCTACATGTACCATTTTCTGAGCGCTTTGGCACAATGGAAGGTACAGGGAAATCACAAAGTGCTTGAAAAAGCGCTTTGTATAGCAATTTCCTGAGCGATTTTATGAATACATTGTATTTATTCATTTCCGGGTTTAAGAATTCACTTCCTGACTGACGTCGGGAAGTGGGCAAAAATCATCGCTTAGCAAAAGCGCTTAGAAAAGCGCTGTAAAAATCACAGTGTAAATCACTCAGCGCTTGCGATAGCGCTGGTGATTTATAATCTGAACAAGGCCTAAAGGTGGCCACACATCTGTTAACTTGATAGCCGATCAATCATCAGATTCCATAATTATTATTATCAAATCTATTGGCATATAGCACGCGGGGCGCATGTGTGACATGTGCTATAACGCCAGAAACCACATGGTTGTGCAAATGCGTAATTACGAGGACGCTCAGTGTGAATGTCAGCAGATAAAGCATAACTGCAAGAGTACCCATGAGGGGGGACATAAAACATTAGGAGGACAGCGAGGTGGGAGGGGGGTGCAGCGAGGTGGCATTACAAGGCCGATTCCCACAAAATGTTATGCTGATATCACTCAAGAATCGACCTGTGGCTTATGGCATCCAAAAGATCTCTCTCCGATCAGATTCAATCCCTAGCTGTATGGGTACCTAAGTACACAGTGATCCTTGTGCAATTCTACTTTTCATGGTCCTGCCTTTCTGGGAAAGGGGGGAGGTTCTATTTTAGATTCATTGGTTGGTAGGTAAAGTAGTTGGCATTGTGCCAAAGTGGAACAGTCTGATAAGGGGAAGCACCCTGATAGACAACTGCAAACAGAGACAATAAGAATAAGAACTGGTTCTGACATTGAAGGCTACTATCTTTATTGTTCTAAAGCCATTGCTGCTATTTTGAAAAGGAGTGCACACAAAGTCTTTACTTTCTTAACGTGTTTATTAGCCGTGCATTGGGCTGCTCTCAATGCTCACCCTTAGTTGAACATTGGCAGTGGGCGAAAAGGTTATGTTCCTACTAGTAGATGTAACAAGGATTGCAAGCTAGATGCAGGAATGTATCTTCTATTGCATCTATTACTCAGGAATTTAATTGTAAGGTTTTAATGATAGTTAGAGATCTCATTTTGCAGCTCTGGACAGCTACGTTAGGAAGCAGTGTGCATTAGTTAACAATGCTATTTAGGTTTGTGGAACATGACAGAGATTAGAAGAAGTGAAGGAAAATTGGATCAGATTGCTATAATGTGGCTAAGAGATTGACTCCAGTTTATAAGAAGAGAGTGGTAGTTCCAGTTATAGCAAGATGTCATTGCCATAAATCACATTAAAGGAATATTAAAGCTATTGGTATATAAAGATGGAAGTGGAATGGTTCTACGGGTCTGGAGGCCATGGGGACAGTTTGTGATGGCAAGAGCTCAGGAGGAATAGACCACATTATGGTAGGGACACAATTTATGGTCTAGTGGGTGGATATACATTAGATAATGGTATTATTTGTTCTCTCTTTTCCTTTCCTTATTTTTTATGCACATACATACTAGTAGATTTGTGTTTCTCTACATTATTTTGTTATGTATCCACCGTATAAAAGGCTGTGCTTATCAAGTACCACCTGGTATGAATTATCTCAAGTACCCCTTGAGACTTATACATTCATTTGTAGCACACTCTATTGCTTTTAACTATTTAAATTACTTATTTCATTTTCTTTATCATGTATTAGTTTTCTAAAACTCAATCAATGTAATGCTGGATTACACCAAGCTGAAGAACCCCATAAACCCCCTAGAAATACAGTTGTGTTCAAAATTATTCAACCCCCACTGAAATTGAGTGTTTTGGACAGTTTGTCATTGATTTTGATCATTTCAGTCATCTTGTTTACAATTAAATCAAAGAGGCACTTGTAAGTCAGACAAATATAACATAACATTTATAATGAAATAACCACAAATGTCTTTTTGGTGCTCACACATCATTATCAGTTTTATTCAACCCCTAAGTGACATTCATTCCTAGTACTTAGTACAACATCTTTTTCCAGTTATAACAGCTTTTAAACGTGAAGCACAGCTTGACACAAGTGTCTTGCAGCGATCTACGGGTATCTTAGCCCATTCTTCATGGGCAAAAGCCTCCAGTTCAGTCACATTCTTATGCTTGCTCGCTGCAACTGCTTTCTTTAGGTCCCACCAAAGGTTCTCAATCGGATTTAAGTCTGGTGACTGCGATGGCCACTCCAAATTGTTCCAGCCTTTAACCACTTCACCCTAAATGGACGAAAATTCCAGTTAGAAAGTCCCCCGTGCACACTCCCGCTGCGGCCGTTAGCCCAGCAATCAATGAAAGGGATTATAAATCCCTTCCACTGATCGGACTCCCTTGGAGAAAAGCCGTCAGCGTCTCTTCAGACGCTGCGGCTTTTCTGAGATCAAAAAGTTCCCCGTCTTCAAACTTCTTCCTGGGAGCGAGATCGATCGCTCCCTGGACTTTTTGACTGTGGCCAAATAGCAAACTACACGAAAAAACACTTTGTATAGAATAAATACATTTTTAAACATTTAAAATCCCCTGTTTACCTCCCACACCAAAAAATACCCACATACAAGTTTTAATAAAAAATAAAATAAAAAATTACAATAATAAAAAAAACCACAAACATAAATAGTTACCTAAGGGTCTAAACTTCTTAAATATTCATGTCAAAGGAGTATATCAATATGATTTATTAAATTATGGGCTTCTAAATAGTGATGGACGCAAATTGAAAAAATGCACCTTTATTTCCAAATTAAATATCGGAGCCATACATTGTGATAGGGACATAATTTAAATGGTGTAATAAGCGGGACAAATTGGTAAATAAAGTACATAGGTTTTAATTATGGTAGCATGTATTAATTTCAAACTATAATGGCCAAAAGCTGAGAATTAATGATTTTTTTCCATTTCTTTCTTAATATTCCTGTTAAAATGGATTTAGAATAAATTAATTCTCAGCAAAATGTATCACCCACAGAAAGCCTAATTGGTAGCGGAAAAAACAAGCTATAGATCAATTCATTGTGATGAGTAGTGCTAAAGTTATTGACAAATGAATGGGGGGTGAAAGTTGCTCAGATGTAAAAAAATCTAAACCCTGTAGGCTGAAGTGGTTAATCTGCAACCATGCTCTAGTGGACTTGGAGGTATGCTTGGGATCATTGTCCTGTTGAAAGGTCCAACGTCTCCCAAGCCTCAGGTTTGTGATGGACTGCATCACATTTTCATCCAATATCTCCTGGTACTAAAGAGAATTCATGGTACCTTGCACACGCTGAAGCTTCCCTGTACCTGCAGAAGCAAAACAGCCCCAAAGCATGATTGACCCCCCGCCATGCTTCACAGTAGGCAAGGTGTTCTTTTCTTCATAGGCCTTATTCTTCCTCCTCCAAACATAGCGATGATCCATGGGCCCAAACAGTTCTAATTTTGTTTCATCAGTCCACAGAACACTACCACAAAAGTTAAGATAAATGATTAATTTTGAACACAACTGTACCACCTGGGGTACCATATGAGGAAAGACTAGGTTGTAGATGGAATGAATGTTGATAGTTGATGGTGTCAGATAGTTTTTGTATAAACTGTACTAAAAAATATCGAATTGGTGTTTTTTATGTTTATTATGTTCTTTCTTTACAGTTGAATGCAGCTCTTTATATTTCATAACAATATGTGTGTTGGATGCTTCACACAGCTTTGTTGATTTTTGACGTATAATGTTCTATTTGGGCCTGTAGAGCGTTCAACTCCTTGTCTGTGAACTTAATGGAAAACTCTAATGTATTATTTATTGTTTTGTGATATACATATTTTGTAATATACATGTGTATATCCACTTTCCCCTCCTGGACATAGAGCTACGTCCAGGAGGCCATGTGCGCTCCCGCGGCCCCCGTCCACGCGTGCTCCCGGCCGCGGATCGTTAGCCCAGGAATCAATTAATCGGGCCATGGTGCCCGATCACTGATCCCTCTCCCCCACAGAAAAAGCGACAGCTTCTCTCGGAAGCCTTGCTTTTTCTGCCTCCTGCATCCTGCATCCCTCGAAGCGTACATGTTACGCTTAGAGTGACGTTATGTAAACAAACCTAAGGTTGCCATCTTGTGGCCAAACAATACAACTACATCTACATAAAAAAATAAAAAAAAACCATATATTTACATTAAAAAAATTACTATTTACATCCCACCCTCCCAAAAATACCCAAATAAAATGTTTAATAATAAGAACAAAATTACAATAAATAAAAAAACACATAAATATTTACCTAAGGGTCTAAACTTTTTAAATATCTATGTAAAGATGAAATATTTCTATATTTTTGTTTTCATTATAAGCTTGTAAATAGTGATGAATGCAAAATGGAAAAAATGCACTTTTATTTCCAAATAAAATATTGTCGCCCTACATTGTGATAGAGACATAATTTAAATGGTATACCCGGGACAAATGGGCAAATACAATACATGGGTTTTAATTAAGGAGGCATGTATTATTTTAAAACTATAATGGCCAAAAGCTAAAGAAATAATGATTTTTTTCCGTTTTTTTCTTATTCTTACTGTTAAAATGCATTTACAGTAAGGTAGCTTTTAGCAAAATGTACCCTCCAAAGAAAGCCTAATTGGTGGCGGAAAAAACAAGATGTATATCAGTTCATTGTGATAAGTAGTGATAAAGTTATAGGCTAATGAATGGGAGGTGAACATTGCTCGGATGCATAAAGTGAAAACGACTGAGGGCTGAAGTGGATATATGTAATGATCCGCTCTGCTGTCTGCACAGACAGACAGCTTTTTGACCATTTTGTAGGTCTGAGTGCTGCAGGTCCCTGGAAAGGAGACCTGTCTTCACACTGCAAGTTTCAGAGTTGCACTGCTGGTGAGGAATTTGCATCCACTTGTCTTGCAAATTGCTTAGCTGCTTCCTTTGATGGCTTGCAGTATAAATACCTTTTGCTCCCAGAATTCCCTGGTGGTCATAGAGGTTTGTTCCTGCTAACTTACCTGGAGTCTCAGCCTTTGCTAATTGTTTGCTAAGATTATCTTAGAGTAATTCCTTGGGAGTGCACTAGCATTCCTTGTAGCGTAGCCAGGTTGTAATTATCTGTATTGCCTTGTACTGTCTATCTGTTGCGATTGTCTTGTCGCCAGCGGCGGTCGACAGGAAATCGTTCAGTCTGTTGGGATCGCATTCGCCCTAGCGGTAGTGGCGGTGGTTCCTTCTGTACTCTGCCTTAGGGGTGCAAGCCAGAGCAGCGGTTGCTACTGGTTGCTCCATCCGTCTGTCTGTCTGGATCGCATCCGCACTAGCGGTAGTGGCGGTGGTTCCTTCTGTACTCTGTCTGGGAGTGTAGGCCAGAGCTACGGTTGCTACTGGTTACTCCTTCTGTCTGTCTTGTCTGGAACGAACGCTTGCTGTAGGCTCGGTGAGGTAACCGTTTAGCAAGCGTTCGCGTTCTCTATTCATTTTCGTGTTACATTGGTTAGTTAGGGTTGGCGCGTTTTGTCTCTGTTGCGCTTCTCGTGCGGAGACCGCGCCATTAGTGTGTTTTGTCGCTGTTGCGCTTTTCGTGCGGCGACCGTGCTTAGCGAGTGCGGTTGTTATTTTCCTTGGCGTTCTGATCATTGTTGTTTGCTGTTTCTTTCTCGCTACACTTGTGCTCTGTCTCTACTCGGTCTTGTGTCACTGTTGGCAATCGCCACTCTTGCGATTGCATTCCCACTTGGTTTCCGCTGTTGTGTGTTCACCATCGTCGGGTGGCGACTAGATTGGTAGACACACATACATTCTGTCTCTGTGCTCACTTTCTCTCTACAGGTGCATTGCACCAAAGCTGGGTTCTGTCATTTAATACGCTTGTGGAGGACTTCCGCAGTGTCAGCGCACATCTTGTGCGCTGACTACGGAGATAATCCCACAATCGTTACAGTATGACAAGCCAAACCGAAATTCCCAGTGTAGAGGGAATTTCCGGTTTGTACGACTTTTCTCAGGTTTCATTACCCAAAGCAAAAGCATATGTGGATCCTATTATAGGCAGAATTATACATTATATTAAAGCAGTAAAAAAATCTATGCATGTTCCTGATCCCAACCCGTATGAGTGTTTCTTTGATATATATGGTTGTTTGAGCCTCCATTCGCTCCGTGGGAGATTGGGGCTTTGATTGAGGAGTTTGATTGGAAGGCGTTTTGCGATTTTTACATCGCAAAAAGCGAAGAGATTCTTAATGCTTGTATCGATTCTGTGTATACTTTGATTGACTCTGATGAGTGTGACGAATGTTTTGTGGATCCGGTGATTTGTGTGTGGCAGACGATTTTGGATGAATTGCACACACACCAACCAATTAACTCCAATAAAGAGACACCATTATCACATGATTGTTCCTGCCTTTCTAGGGTAAAGCAAGTGAGTTTAGACACTGTGCGATCTGAAATTAATGGGTGTACTACTGGTTGACACCTGTGTGAATTCTGAAAGATTTCCTTCTGCTTGTGTGAAGTTTGAATCTGTGCGATATAATGCCTGTTTTTCAGGTGTTCCTGTGAGCTTACCCTGTACTCTGGATGAGTCAATGTTGCCTTGCAATAAATCTCCTGCAGGGAGCCCAGAGGCTCCTCTAGGTATTGCAGCTAATTTCATCTGTTTTTCTGCCTGCAGTGAAACTAGACTCAGGGAGTCAGTGTTGGTTTCACTAGATATTTCTGTGCATCCTGTTCATGAAGATGAAATTAAGTCCCAGCGTATGGTAAAACCATCCCTGGGACCTCTGCCCTGTCCGCAGAATGTATTTGATGTTTGGCCCTGTAACATGGATAGTTCCGAATCCTTGATTGCTTTATCAGAAAACTTGGGAAATGATGCTCCTGAAGTTTTGTTTGATGTTCTGGAGGTCTCCGAGTTCCTCCCAAAGGGTACAGAACTTTTAGGAGGTGCCTCCTGCCCCGCAGGGCCGTCTGAGGTATTGCCCACTTCAGTAGGCATTGCTGCTATACTGACTACTTTTGCAGCTCTCGTGGAACTTCAGTCATGGGTAGTCAATGATGAGTTCTGCTTGGATACAATTACAGTCACAGAGACTTCTAAGTCTGAGTCTAAGTCTTCTTTTGAAAGTCCAGTAATTGTGACCACTACTCGTGATGATTCTCTGCCCGGTCCTGGTTTTGGTCTTGTTGTGACGGACTCTGAGGTTGGCAGTTCCTCGACGTGTCCTGAGGTTTCTCTTGTGCTAGTGTACCCCGATGCACTCTGTGACCCAGAAAGCCCAAGTGTGTCTCAGTTACCAGCATGCTCATCTGCTTCCATGGTGGAGACATGTTCTGATATTGCCTGCCAGCCTGCATGCCCAGAAGTGGTCCCTGAAAGCCCTGATCTTGATGGTTGTCCTGGTAATCCTGAGTCCGGAATTGTCATAGGTTCCATAGGGGTTCTTGGTAGTTCTCCATGTGAGCCTGGTAAGCGTTCTGGCCTCTTGGGATCTCGGCGGAGCTTCAAAGTGTTCTGGGAGAAATATTTCTTGGTACCCTGGATGGGATCAACAGTGGCTTCTCTGTTGAAAGGGACACTTCGAATAGGTATTGTGGCAGGTTTGGTATTTTTGGACGGTCCCTGGAAGGTGGGGGGTATTGCTTGGAGTGCGTCGATGGGTTCTTCTCTGGCATTCACAGTTCTGATGGGTGTTACGCTGAGACTTGTAGTACTGATGGGCATGTTTCGGTGGCTTCTGCTTCCGACGAGGTCGGTTTCGGGAGGATTGACTCTGGAATTGGGCCTTGTCGGGCTGACCCGACCTTCATGAGTGTTCAGTCAGATTTTTTGGGAAATATCAGTTTTGAGAGACGTCTGGAAGCCGTCTCTAGAGGGGAAGGGGGGGTACTGTAATGATCCGCTCTGCTGTCTGCACAGACAGACAGCTTTTTGACCATTTTGTAGGTCTGAGTGCTGCAGGTCCCTGGAAAGGAGACCTGTCTTCACACTGCAAGTTTCAGAGTTGCTCTGCTGGTGAGGAATTTGCATCCACTTGTCATGCAAATTGCTTAGCTGCTTCCTTTGATGGCTTGCAGTATAAATACCTTTTGCTCCCAGAATTCCCTGGTGGTCATAGAGGTTTGTTCTTGCTAACTTACCTGGAGTCTCAGCCTTTGCTAATTGTTTGCTAAGATTATCTTAGAGTAATTCCTTGGGAGTGCACTAGCATTCCTTGTAGCGTAGTCAGGTTGTAATTACCTGTATTGCCTTGTACTGTCTCTCTGTTGAGATTGTCTTGTCGCCAGCGGCGGTCGACAGGAAATCGTTCTGTCTGTTGGGATCGCATTCATCCTAGCGGTAGTGGCGGTGGTTCCTTCTGTACTCTGTCTTAGGGATGCAAGCCAGAGCAGCAGTTGCTACTGGTTGCTCCATCCGTCTGTCTGGATCGCATTCGCCCTAGCGGTAGTGGCGGTGGTTCCTTCTGTACTCTGTCTGGGAGTGTAGGCCAGAGCTGCGGTTGCTACTGGTTACTCCTTCTGTCTGTCTTGTCTGGAACAAACACTTGCTGTAGGCTCGGTGAGGTAACCATTTAGCAAGCGTTCGCGTTCTCTATTCATTTACCTGTTACATTGGTTAGTTAGGGTTGGCGCATTTTGTCTCTGTTGCGCTTTTCGTGCGGAGACCACGCCATTAGCGTGTTTTGTCACTGTTGCGCTTTTTGTGCGGCGACCGCGCTTAGCGAGTGCGGTTGTTATTTTCCTTGGCGTTCTGATCATTGTTGTTTGCTGCGTCTTTCTCGCTACACTTGTGCTCTGTCTCTACTCGGTCTTGTGTCACTGTTGGCAATCGCCACTCTTGCGATTGCGTTCCCACTTGGTTTCCGCTGTTGTGTGTTCACCGTCGCCGGGTGGCGACTAGATTGGTGGACACACATACATTCTGTCTCTGTGCTCACTTTCTCTCTACAGGTGCATTGCACCAAAGCTGGGTTCTGTCGCTTAATACGCTTGTGGAGGACTTCCGCAGTGTCAGCGCACATCTTGTGCGCTGACCACGGAGATAATTCCACAATCGTTACAATATATATATATATATATATATATATATATATATATATATATATATATATGTACATACATACATACAGAGAGAAAACAGAAGCAGAAAATAATAGACTTCTATCACAGTAGCCAAAAACTAGAATGTCAGCTTTCTATGTTTTCAGGGTAAAAAGTAACATGAGGCACCCACCATTTTCAGGCATTACAATGCAGAGCACAAATATTTTAGAGCATTTGCCCTTTGGTATTTGGTTTAGAATTATTTTGATGGGACAGGCACATTTACACTGACTACTTTACATTGTATCAATATGCCGGTTCACCTTTTCTGACTTTTAGCAAGGCTGGACAGCAGTTCCCACAGCTGGGCAGCACCCATTTGCAAACTAAATTGATTTCATAGTCATTTGTAATTTCGCATAAAAATTTGAGTAATTTTCGTGAAATTTTGCATAATTTTGTGCCGACTTTGGAGGTTAAGAACAAAGCCCCCATACATGCTATTGACACCAAAGTTGCTACCTATGTTAAAGGGAATAGCAGGTACAAGGGAAAAAAAGAATTTTCCAAAAAGACAATATCGTTTTTGAGAAAATTGCCAAGAAAAATTGTTTTTTAAACTTAGAAAAATGATAGTTTAAAAAACATTTTTCAATGCATTTTTAAAATTGATTTTCTCAAAAACTACAATGTCTTTTAGAAAAATTATTTTTCTGCCTTGTACCTAAAGTTCTTCTTAAAATATGTACCAATCTTGGTAGCAATAGCATGTATGGGGGTTTTGCTATTAACCGTTAAAATCGGCACAAAATTTCGCGAAAGTGCACGAAAAATGAAGCGAAAAATTAAGCGAAATTATAAAATATTACTATTACATACAAAATCAATTACGATTTTCCCAGAAATTTCGCATTACGATTACAATGCGTAAATGCGAATATCAATGCGAAATTTCGCATATGCGAAATTTTGGCCCACCACTGGAGCCAACATACTTGGTGAATATTGTGTGAATAAGTCTACTGTGATTGCCACTTGGAAAAACAGGTTTCTATACTGCTATTACAAATGCAGTAGAAGCAGTCCCACATCACAAAGTAGTGTTAATAACCAATAACATTTTCTGCTACATTATTGGGGCGTAGCAATAGCCATAGCAGCCATAGCAGCTTCTATGGGGCTCTGGAGCAGAGGGGGCCTAGGTGGTACTAAGGAGTCTGCCTGTTGTTGATAATGTTTCCGCCGTGACCCAGGTGGAATCTGTTGCTTCCAAGTCTTGACGCTTGTTCCCCGCTGATGATGCAGCTGCTGGAATGCAGGTCGCACATTCTGATAGGCGGAGGGCGGGTTCCCAGTATGCCCTACACAGACATAAGCAATAGTACAGCTGACACCTACAGTAGGTAGGTAATCATATCATTGAGAATATTATTGTAATTTAGGTATAAATTATAGGTATTTGATTACACTTTATAGTAAGAGTTTAATGAATCAGGCATTTAACCTGACAGGTTACAAACACACACAGCTTATTAGCTGTGCTGACTTCAATGGCTAATCCGATTCACCTTGTTTAGATAATTTAGACAATGGAATCAGGCTATTCCTTATTTAAAGACAGACAATTGAGACTGAATGATAGTTATTTGAGCATTAAAGGTAACCTCTTTTGGTGGAGACCTGAATGGTATCTTAAAATAAGCCTTGAATGGGGGTTTTTGACACATGTTTGTACGGCCAATGTTTACTGAATTCCTGAAGCGCAAAGACAAGACTCAGAAAATATACTGGGTTGCTGTCAGTAATTTTTTTTTTATATTAAAGAGGTATAAGGTTGTATTAAAATTCCCAATATGAAAAAACATCGATTAAACCCAGGTTACATTACTAGGTATTAACAATAGGAGCAAATTATCATAAGAAAGCATTGCTTAAAAACCTAACTATTAAATTTAAGTATGAACATCGGTAATAGACACATATCGGATAGATAGTAAATGATATCAACATCATGTATTATATGAAATTGTAATTTTGATCTTATACTAGCCTGTACTGAACATGTGTGTATTATGTAACATAATACACACATGTTCAGTACGCGTACGTTAAAAAGGGGCGCTGGGAAAAAAGGGCGCCGGGTTTTTAACGATAAGCATGGATAACGTTTAAAAAAATATTGTACTGTTTTTCGTTTAAAATTAATGTTTTTTAAAGTTATAAATCATTAAATAATGTGCATTAAATCGGCAATTGTAAAAACGTTAATCTTTCGTTTAAATAGTGAAACGTATAATAACGTTAAAAAAAAAAAATTACTAAGTAACCCTCCCTGTACCTACCCCTAACCCCTAGACCCTCCCTGTATGCACAGTGGGTTGCAAGAGTATTCGGCCCCCTTGAAGTTTTCCACATTTTGTCACATTACTGCCACAAACATGAATCAATTTTATTGGAATTCCACGTGAAAGACCAACACAAAGTGGTGTACACGTGAGAAGTGGAACGAAAATCATACATCATTCCAAACATTTTTTACAAATAAATAACTGTAAAGTGGTGTGTGCATAATTATTCGGCCCCCTTTGGTCTGAGTGCAGTCAGTTGCCTATAGACATTGCCTGATGAGTGCTAATGACTAAATAGAGTGCACCTGTGTGTAATCTAATGTCAGTACAAATACAGCTGCTCTGTGAGGGCCTCAGAGGTTGTCTATAATGGCCCATACTCACTGGCTACAAATATCGCCGCAACACGTGGCGCGTGCGTGTTGCGGCGACAGGTCGCCCGTGAGTATGCGGCGTTGCACGGTCGCGCACCCCGAACTGTCGCTCGTCGCTGATGTCACCAGGCGATTGAACCGCTCAATCGCCTGGCGACAGTTGCCGCCACAACTCCGCCGCATCTGTCGCTAGTCCGCGTGAGTATGCGGACTAGCGACAGCAACCTCTATCCACAACACGGAGCTTCCGGCGGCGGGGGAGGAGCGTCGGCGACAGCTTCCGTCGCTCAGCTGATCCCTCTTCCGCGTGTGCACGCGGAGGGAGCTGGCGAAGAGCTGTTGCCGGCCTGTCGCGCACACGCTCACGTGTGCTTGCGACAGGCCACTTTTGTCCCTCGTGAGTATGGGCCATAAGAGAATATTGGGAGCAACCACACCGTGAAGTCCAAAGAACACACCAGAAAGGTCAGGGATCAAGTTATTGAGAAATTTAAAGCAGGCTAAGGCTACAAAAAGATTTCCAAAGCCTTGAACATCCCACGGAGCACTGTTCAAGCGATCATTCAGAAATGGAAGGAGTATGGCACAACTGTAAACCTACCAAGACAAGGCCATCCACCTAAACTCACAGGCCGAACAATGAGAGCACTGATCAGAAATGCAGGCAAGAGGCCCATGGTGACTTTGGACGAGCTACAGAGATCTACAGCTCAGGTGGGAGACTCTGTCCATAGGACAACTATTAGTCATGCACTGTACAAAGTTGGCCTTTATGGAAGAGTGGCAAGAAGAAAGCCATTGTTAACAGAAAGCATAAGAAGTCCTGTTTGCAGTTTGTGACAAGCCATGTGGAGGACACAGCAACCATGTGGAAGAAGGTGCTCTGGTCAGTTGAGACCAAAATGGAACTTTTTGGCCACAATGCAAAACGCTATGTGTGGCGGAAAACTAACACTGCACATCACTCTGAACACACCATCCCCACTGTCAAATATGGTGGTGGCAGCATCATGCTCGGGGGGTGCATCTCTTCAGCAGGGACAGGGAAGCTGGTCAGAGTTGATGGGAAGATGGATGGAGCCAAATACAGGGCAAACTTGGAAGAAAACCTCTTGGAGACTGCAAAAGACTTGAGACTGGGGCGGAGGTTTACCTTCCAGCAGGACAATGACCCTAAACATAAAGCCAGGGCAACAATGGAATGGTTTAAAACAAAACATATCTATGTGTTAGAATGGCCCAGTCAAAGTCCAGATCGAAATCCAATCGAGAATCTGTGGCAAGATCTGAAAAATTGCTGTATGAAAACTGCAATTTATCTTTTACTTTCTGATAAACTAGCATATTGTAACGATTGGTGTAGCACACAGATATCTGATTATTTGTGATCTGCAGAATCACCAATAATACAGACGTTATACCTGATTATGTGGTGATCTGCAGTGTCAGCAATAATACAAGTATAGCAATTGACCAACAAGATATGTAATGCTTGGTGCAACAGTAACAGAATGTGTAGCAGAACCTCACCAGAGGAGCTGGTGGGAATGGAGTATAGAAACTGATTAATTAGCAAAACCTCACCAGAGGAGCTGTTGGGTATATTAGAACACAGTAACTGATTAGTTAGACTTCACCTCACCAGAGGAGTTGGCGAGTACTAACTGTACAATGACTGACAGTTTGGCTTTACCTCACCAGAGGAGCTGGTGGGTACTGTCAACACAATAACTGATAATTAGGCTTCACCTCACCAGAGGAGATGGCGAGTATTATCAGTACACAATAACTGACAGTTTTGGCTTTAACTCACCAGAGGAGCTGGTGGGTTCTGTCAGAAGAGCACCTCACCAGTGACAAGGGCTCAGTGGTGAGTAGAGAGGTCAGGCAGGCAAAGGTCAGCAACGAGCAGGCAGACACAGTACAGAATCGACAGGCAAGAGAATGGTAAGGTATCAGGCAGGGTTCAGCAACAGAGTCAGAAAGGCAGAAGTACAGGAACAGTAATCAAAGAGCAGAGTCAGATGGTAGCAAGAGTCATACACAATATATCAATATACAGTATAATAATATCCTAGGCTTGTGTGAAGTCCCTGGTTTCCTCCCAGATCAAAGCACACCGGATACTATCTAAGGTCTGAGCGCTAGCACATAAGTATTCGCAACAGCAGACAAGTTGCGAGTGAGCAGCGAAGGCTTTTGAAGCAGAGGAGACCCCACGGCCGCGCCCACTCCAATCAGCCAATCCGGAGCGCCATGAGTCACCTCTGATGTCAGCCGAACAGCTGGTCAGCTGACGCGCCTCCTCCCCGCATAAAGGTCCTGTCTCCGTGCGCGCCCGCGCGATACAGCAGCTCTATGTGCAAATGACAGACCCGTCTTCGGCGTACTAGACGCCAGAGGCATGGGTGACGTTCCTGAGCATGCAGGTGAGATGGCTGCGGAAACACCCAGCATGTCCGCAGCCGCCCTGACAGCGGATGTTACACATAAGTTATCATAGACAGAGGTAAAATTCCTGTCATTTATTTGATTGCATATAAATTGTATGGGGACAACGCCCAATCGTTATATCCATAAATTTGTCATAGTTAAATGGGATAGCTGGCATCCACCATTTTGCTTTTGATAGCGGCATTTTGTTTTTATAACGCCATTTTGTTTTTGATAGCGCCATTTTGTTTTTGATAGACGCCATCTTGTTTTTAGTAAGCAAGATAGAGGACAAGCTGCCGCCAGTCACACGCACTGAAGACGCGTGATAGGATGCGTCAATTTCTCCACATGGCGCAAAAATTGAAGTAAAAAGGCCGCTATAGACGGGATGAATGACTTGATAAAGCAGAGGATGTTCCTCTGTGAAACGCGTTGTCTTTTAATAAATTTTATAATTCTCTGACCTTCAGGTGGTCTGCATATATATTTATAGCCGCGTCTATAGCAGCCTTTTTTACTTCCATTTTTGCCCCATGCGGAGAAATTCTATCCTATCACGCGTCTTCAGTGCGTGTGACTGGCGGCAGCTTGTCCTCTACAGCAACGCTTGTGGGAAGTGTAGAGAGGAGTGTTGTCACATCCGCCCACACCGGAACAGAGAGCCCGCTCCCCGGCTAGGCTAAGAGGGACATATGCTTATCGGGGCTGTGTACGCTGTGCCGGCCATAGGAGAACAAGGTGAGACCTCTCCTATTGGAGCTTTTTCTTGAAGTACTAGGAGTCTCAGAGCGCCCCTTCTTCCTTGCTTGTTTTACAGTGTACTGTTTCAGGGAGCAGCCGAGCGACAACAAGTGGCCTGATCGCACCTTCTTGGGGGAACTATCACTGCCCCGCATGTAATCTTGTTTTTAGTATCCGCCATTATGTTTTTGGATAAATAGACTATTTTGATTCAGCCATCTTGTCTCCATAAATCCTGTGGTCAATTGATTGATTGACACGCCCGGTGGCCATATTTGATGAGTCATAGCTATGCACTGTAGTTGAATTAACTGCCAAATGGTTTAGCCTTATATGTTTTTGGTGAATGCATATGATATCACTTTGATTGTTTCACTGAAGTTGTATTATCCAGCTCATTATAAGAATAACCTTATGAGTTTCTGTTTTGAATCAAAAGTGCAATTCTATATTGTTTTGAGATATTGTAATATTTATTTGATATTAAATTTATATTTACGTTTGCATGTTTAAACCAGTACTGTGAGAAACCCATGAAAAACGAACTCAAACAGTTGGGCGTATGTTTGTATTTGAAGCTCCTCCCATTTTTCAGGAACTTTACATGTTTGATTTTATATTTTCGATAACGATTTGTACAATCGTTGACAAAACGCCCGACAAGGTGTACTGCTGTGTGATTGGATGTGCAGAGTGTGGCTGGCCACTGATTGGATAAAAGTTGTATTTAAGCCTGCAGAGTGCTCCCAGTTATCGCCCGTGATAAGCATAGCTGTGGCTAGTTGCTGGGTGCGCACTCACATTGTTACTGGAACTCGACCTTGGCTTGTATTTGACCATTCTTGTCTGCTGTTACTAACCCTTGCTTTGATTGCTGAATACTCTTGCCTGCTGCCTGGACTAACCTCTGCCTGTTACCTGGAAACTCATTGCCTGCTGCCTAGACCGACCATTGCTTGTTTACTGGACACTCTAGTTATACCTGGACTGACCCCTACTTGTTGCTTGGATAATCTTGCTTGTGGACCTTGCATGAACTCTCTCACGTGTTGCTTGGATCATCCACTGCCTGTTCCTGAATCATCTGCAATTAATGGCAATCAACGCTGAGGGCCTCATCCTCCTGAATCAAGTATACTAGACTTGTGTGATACTTATGAACTATTGAACTGTGCTAGACTAGCCTCAGTGGGGTTCTGGCGTGTTATAGTCCCCTGTACTTCAGTCTGTATGCCTTGCACGTTAAGACCTGGGGGTAACCGTAGTCAGGAGACAAATAAAGTGTCCTGTTCATGCGGGCTCTTGTCTATAGGTGAAGACCATGGGCTGGGCACAGAGCCGTGGCACTATATTGGGGCATAGAGACTGATTGGGGACATAACCTGTCAAGCCTTACAGTACTTGATGTATTCATAATTAACTTTCTTGTGTCCCTCCACCCTCTCAATGCCCATAGATTATAAGCTATGTAGATTGCAAGAGAATGTAAATGCCCAATTAACTCATATCCATAGGCCCTACCCTAGGCATAGATAAAGAGTGCCTATATTGGAGGACCCCATGAAAGTTTTACTATGGGGACCCATAATCTCTAGTTACTCCACTGCACATTACACAGACAAACAACACTGCTGCTCAGAACTTGTAATATGCTGCATTAGTAAATAGAGTAGAATAAGCCTCACATGCAAGAAATGGACAATAAGAGTAGTAGAGATAATCAATGAATTCAACATTCTCTGATTTGCTGCAAATGTTGTTGCAGTCAGCAAGCAGCTTGGAATTGGGGAAACATAAATCGATAGCAACTGTATTTGAATCCAGTTAAAAGCAGTATACAAACTACAACAGAATTTGCACCAAGTAAGAACAATTTGCATTTTATTGCTCATCTCTACAACATAACTTTACAATATTAGCCTCTGCCTGACATACCCCATCTGGTTCTGGTACGCTGCACATGCTGAACATATACCCAACACAGGTATATCAGGCAGTTTATTTTCCCCATAAAGGACTACATCAGAATCAGAATCATTTATTTCACCAAGTACAACGGGGGTTGTACCCGGAATTGTTTTTGGCTCATACAGGGTCGGTGATGGTACAAGCACATACATGCGATCTTCAACACATACAGGCCTCTTGCACACTGCATGCATTTCAGATTCCGATTCTCTGTTTTTACATCCGATTCCGATTCAGATTTTTAATCTTAACTGCATGCTGCGTTTTTTGATCCGTTTTTCTGTTGAATGTATTCAAGGAAAATCGGAAACGGAATCGGAATCGGAATCGGAAACGGAATCGGAATCGGAAAACGGATTTGCAGTGTGCAGGGAGCCACAATCAGATACAGTATAGTACAAAGCAAGCATATACCTATATATACACATACGGCACTTGACTGTAGTGGAGGACGCGTAGGGGAATTCTGGAGTGCTACGTGAGGGGAGCAGCCCCAACTACTGGCGGCGCTCGCACTGCTCTGCAGCAGTTCCAGATACCCCACAGTGTGTCCTGGAAAAGAGTGGATAGTAGAGAGAGAGAGAGAGAGAGAGAGAGAGAGAGAGAGAGAGAGAGAGAGAGAGAAGGAATAGCGAACGAGAGAATTGGAAAGAGAGGAAGAGAACCCAAGCAAGAGTAGAGAGGCAGAGAGTTCTTTCAGGGCTGCAGATTGAACCCCCCTCCGTACAGTCCGGCAATCAGTCCGAGCAGAGGGGGGCCCGGTGCAGGTGGAGGAAAACTGGGCCTTCCAGGGATCCAGGGCTGCGGTGTAGGCTGGTCAAAGTGGCCTGGTGGATGAGAGCAGAGGGGACTCCAGAGCTGCACTGTGCTGTTGACGACTGCAAGGCTCAGTGGTGGGGAGCAGGGCCTGGCTCGTTTCAGTGGCGTGTATGGAGCAGGAGAGGGATCAGGGTGAGCGGAGGCGCACATCCCCCTATGGGTCACAGTGGTGGAGGGGCCGCAGCCTTGCATCTCGGTGATCGTGAGGGAGCAGAGAGAGTGGTGGTGCACATACCTCTCCGGGCTGCGGCGATGGAGCTGCCTGCTTTGTTACTGTGATGGCATCCCCGGGCAGCGGCGGTGTAGTGGCCCCACATAAAGAAGCGGATCAGGCATCTTCCGGGTCCTCAGATGGTGTCAGGGCAGGCCACATACGACGATTTTTTAACCCAGGCAGTGGTGTTGAAGTTGCAGCAGTGCGGAGCAGGCAGTCCCCGGGTCCTCGGCTAGCAGCTGCATTCCCTGAGCGGCGTCTGGTTGCCCCAGCAGTAGTGTTGTGGCTGCCCCACGTGGTATCCAGCGGGACTCTGTTCCAAAGGGGATGTGCGGCCAGCAGGGATAGAGATGTGCGGTGGCAGAGGGGCTGGCTCGAGAGACGGCAGCGGGCAGCAAGAGTCAGGCAGCAAGCAGTGAGCACCAGTGCCCGAACAGCTGATCGGCTGTCGGCTCGCAGCTAGCAGGCGCCCTGGGCTAGCGGGGTGGCCTGCGGCCCGCATGGTGTCATCCTCCATGGCTGGAACGTGAGAAGGACGCTGGGAGCTATTGTCATCCAGGCAACCACTGTATAAGCAGGTGAGGAGATTATCCTGTCCCCACTCAGGATTAAGAAGTCGCTATCTGTAGACAGGGAAAAGAATGGGGTATCCCCCTCCACCATGGGTGGATATCAAATATGACGTAATGAAGAACAGAGGCGCCAAAAGATTAAAACCAACTATTAAAACACAACAACGTTCGGTCCGGGTAACACCTGGTGCCTCAGTGTTACCCGGACCGAACGTTGTTGTGTACTCCAACAATCGATTGCCTGATGAAGCGGGTCTAAGCCTGCGAAATGCGTTGTGATTACCCCCTGGAGTGTACCAATAAAATTAACTTTTTTTGAATACATAGCTTCTTGTGACTGCTTGTAGGAGTTAAGTCCACCACTGCCTCCAAAGCATTTTTAAACGTTTTAATAGTTGGTTTTAATCTTTTGGTGCCTCTGTTCTTCATCACGTTACAGCACTAGGGATGCCTGTTTGTTTGGTTTGTAAGATTGAACAAGATTATGTATTGTGTAAGCCTGAAACCCACCAGGAGCGCTTTTGCAATGCTTTTCGTTCGACAAGCGCTGCAACAGTGGATCCCTATGGAAGTGTTTGCAGCATTTTGGGAGCAATCCAGAAGTGATTGCATCAGTGGCTACAATAGCCAAATCATGATTGCCTTGAGAATCACTGTGAAATTGCGGCAACTGCTGAAAAGCGCCCGTAGAGGGTCTAAGGCCTAAAGCACTATGGAGGATATCAGCGATATATAGATACATGATAATAATAATCATCATACCCAAGCATTTATCGCTTCAGGCTTTTGAAGGTTTTCTGGATTGATTGATAACTGCACCTTGGTTTTGTAGTCACCACACCTTGCCAACATATTGTATATTAAAGGGAAAATAGGTCTTTATTATGGTACAGTGTATATATCAACTATTATAATAGAAGTAAAAATTGCAGTATAATGAAAATGTATTTTCTTGATTGATTCTTGACTGCAAAATGATTTTTTTCCCCTAAAATTATTTTTTTCATTTTTCTAGCGTACAACAGTACCATATAGCTATTGTTTGTTTTATTTGATGTGGTTTACGGGTTAAAATCAATGGAATATATTCTAGACAGACAGAGCAATCTGTACACTTCCTTTGTTGGTAAAATACAAACGTTAGATACTTACCTCAGTAGAGGGAGGAGCAGTTAATAAAAGCACAGCCAAAAATGGGCGCAATTGTTATTTATTGTAATATTGATAGCTGTTACGATATTTAGTGAGCGGCTGCGATTTCTCATATTATTGTTAGCGGGTATAAGGGGGTCTTAGGTTTAGGCACCACCAGGGGGTCTTAAGATTAGGCACCACCATGGGGGTCTTAGGGTTAGGCACCACTAGGAGTGGTCTTAGGGTTAGTTACTACCAGGGGAGGGTTCTGTGTGAAAGTAGGGAAAGGTTAGTTTACAGGCATTTGTAGACTATCTGTAAATTTACAGATGATGTAATGTAATACCACAATTAAATTGTTATATACCGTTTTTGTTATGATTATTGGTATTTAACGTTATGCCTAAATTGTCATTTACCGTTATTGTTATTGATATTGTTATTTATCATCGCGTCTAAATAGGGCACAACTTTTTTAAATGTATGCGTAGAGGGGGAAGCCTCTGGATGATTCAGAGGCTTTTCTGATCCATCTTAAAGAGAACCCGAGGTGGGTTTGAAGAATGTTATCTGCATACAGAGGCTGGATCTGCCTATACAGCCCAGCCTCTGTTGCTATCCCAAACCCCCCTAAGGTCCCCCTGCACTCTGCAATCCCTCATAAATCACAGCCACGCTGCTGACAAACAGCTTGTCAGAGCTGGCTGTGTTTATCTCTATAGTGTCAGTCTGCTGCTCTCCCCGCCTCCTGCAGAACTCCGGTCCCCGCCTGCATCCCTTCCCTCCCTGCTGATTGTAGGGAAGGGATGGGGGCAGGGACCGGAGCTATGCAGGAGGCGGGGGAGCAGCTGAGACTGACACTACAGATGTAAACACAGCCTCACAGCACCTGCTGTGATTTATGGGGGATTGCAGAGTGCAGGGGGACCTTAGGGTGGTTTGGGATAGCAACAGAGGCTGGGCTGTATAGGCAGATCCAGCCTATGTATGCAGATAACATTCTTTAAACACACCTCGGGTTCTCTTTAAGCCCACCCTCTGCTTCTTTGCAGCTGTGCTCCCATCAGGCGCAGCTGCACTGTGCAAGTGCACTGACAGTCCGCACTAAAGATGGCCCGAACCTCCGATTTTCGGTTCGCGAACCGGGTTTGCGAACCTCACGCGAAACGCAATAGACTTCAATGGGGAGGCGAACTTGGAAAACTAGAAAAATATATGCTGGCCACAAAAGTGATGGAAAAGATGTTTCAAGGGGTCTAACACCTGGAGGGCGGCATAGCGGAGTGGGATAGACGCCAAAAGTCCCCTGGGAAAAATCTGGATTTGACGCAAAGCAGCGTTTTAAGGGCCGAAATCACATTGAATGCTAAATTGCAGGCCTAAAGTGCTTTAAAACATCTTGCATGTGTATACATCAATCAGGGAGTGTAATTATAGTACTGCTTTACACTGACACACCAACTCACTGTGTAACGCACCGCAAACAGCTGTTTGTGTAGTGACGGCTGTGCTGGACTGGTGCGCACCATGGTCAGAGTGCAGACCGTGGCAGTTTTTAAGCCCATATGGTCGCCGGGCTGAGGTAGCTGAATGACAGAACAGTGACTGTCCAGCTGATCAAATTTGGTCTGTCCACAATGAAGCAAAGAGCTTATTATCTTGGGTGTGCCCTCCCCCCCCCCCCCCCGAGACACTCATATAGCCGGCGGTCATTGCTCCATTGTGATACGCAAGCCCCTTCACTGTGGCAAGGTAATGATCACGAAGGGGAATGGGCACATGTACATGCCTTTTCTTTTATTGTTGCAGCCGCAGTGCAGCCAGAAAAATTAGGCAGGCATGTACATGCACCAGAAAAATTATTATAGCGGCTGCTGCTAGCAGTGGCCTTAAAAATTCAGGAATCCGCCTGGAGTCCTGGACCTTGTTGGTGGTGCCGGAGAAGGCAGTCCAGCGGCCTGCAGGCAGAGATGCTGTGTGGGGAGCGACTTAGTCTTGGGGCAGGCAGTCACACGGCATGCAGGCAGAGATGCTGTGTGTGGGGACTGACTTAGTCTTCGGGCAGACCTGACCGTGCTTTGCAGACCACATGGTCAGATGGTCCCTTGACCCAACTCTGTGTGCTAGAGATGACACCACTTGCCTTTCAACATCACGGTACAGTTTGGGTATCACCTTTTTTGAGAAATAATTGCATATCTGAGTGTTAAGTGGGGTGCCAGAATCAGAGCAGGAGGAGGAAGATATGTCACGCTTCCTTGCGAAAGCTGAGAAAGATGAGGTGTTCTGTGTTAAATAGTCAACTACATCCTGACAATATTGGGGGTTGATGGCAGGTGCCTTCTTCTGAACACTGTACTTTGGTCACAGGCCGCACGAAATCCCGACAGCGCGATCTCGAACAGACCTGCCTCTGCCTTTTGTTTTGTCCATAATGGGGGGGGGGGAATGAAGTGAAGTATGCACTGACTTGACTAATACAATGTGCAGTCTATCACACAGGTGCAGTTAACAGGTATGCACGGAGTGGTATATCACACTGCGTGCGCTCACGTAGGTAGGTGGGTGCACTGAAGTGAACAACAGGTAGTAGGTATATGCAGGGATGGGTATTACATGTGCACCTGTCACACACAGACAGGTACCGGATAGGCACAGTGACACTGCATGTGCTCACATAGGTAGGTGGGTGCACTGAAGTGAACAACAGGTAGTAGGTATATGCAGTGATGGGTACTAAACGTGCACCTGTCACACACAGACAGGTACCGGATAGGCACAGTGACACTGCATGTGCTCACATAGGTAGGTGGGTGCACTGAAGTGAACAACAGGTAGTAGGTATATGCAGTGATGGGTATTACATGTGCACCTGTCACACACAAACAGGTACCGAATAGGCACAGTGACACTGCGTGCGCTCACGTAGGTAGGTGGGTGCACTGAAGTAAACACAACAGGTAGTAGGTATATGCAGTGCTACCCAGATCAAGGCAGCAGACAGTAATGATACTTTGCAGTCTTCCCCAGAAAAAAAAGGCAACAAGTTGGCAAAGAACAAAGAAACTCAATAGAGGAGAACTAAATATGACAACTATGGTGGGGCTATTGCTATTACAAACTCTCGTTATCTTTTCTTATTAAAGGGGCATTATGGCAAAAAAGTTTAACATTTAAAGTACATGCAAATATATACAAATAAGAAGCACATTTGTCCCAGAATAAAATGAGCCATAAATTACTTTTCTCCTATGTTGCTGTCACTTACAGTAGGTAGTAGAGAGCTGACATTACCGACAGGCTTTGGACTACCTCATTTCCTCATGGGGGATTCTCAGCATGGCCTTTATTCTTTGTAAAGACACTCCGGAAAATTAGTTATACAAATATGCTGGCCAGCCTCCCTGCTTGCAGCTTTTGGCAGTTGGATGGCAGTTACTAAGTGCTTTTGAAAGTAAAGTAAACCTTGAGAACCCCCCATGAGGAGATAAGCTGTCAGATTTCTACAACCTACTGTATGTGACAGCAACATAGTAGAAAAGTAATGTTTGTCTCATTTCACTCTGGGAAAAAATGTACTTCTTATTTGTATGTGTTTACATGTACTTTACATTTTCCAATTTTTTGCTATAGTGCCCCTTTAACATTTGGATAGTTTTGCTTCACTACATTTGACAAACGTCTATTAAAGAGGACATAAACTTTTCGACAGGAAGGAAAGAAAACAGAAAACTTAACCAGTTTGTATTTATTGCTTTTTAGTATGAAGGCTTTTCGGTCTCTTTTAGCCCCCTATACTTTGGGTCACCCGGAGCTGATACTCTGTTGTATTTAGAGATAACAGACTGTCTCACTCTACCTTATCTTCTAGTAATAAATCACTGTAATTTGAGCTGTCACCTCTGTCTGATATGTGCCAAGGTGTTCTGTTCAGACAGGCTGTATGTAAACACAGGAGGATAACTCTGTAAGTGCTTCCATTAAACCAGGAAGTAACTACAAAGCAGCATCTCTGAGGAGGTGTGTAAGCAGTAACAAAGTTATGTTTTTTTCTGTAAAGGATATTATGATGTTGCTTATCTTTTGAAGCAGAGAGGAAGTCCTGGGTTTAGGTCCGCTTTAAATTTCAATAAATGTTGCCATGGGACTTTTGGCAAATGCATTCAAGTCAGCGTGGAAGGTGAAGTTTGGGTATTTTAAAGATATATAAAAATGAAGCATTCTTATAAATGGTCCAGGTTGTCAAGAAAACATAACAGAGCTATGCTTGACCCTTTTCATTCAAACTTATTCTAATTTTCCCCACCATACCTATTAATATATTTAATTTTCCCAACCATACATTTTATAAAACTTATTCTCCCAAAGTTTATAGAGGGATTAGGGTAAAGCTCAACACACACTATACAATCTTGGTTGTACAGATTTACCAAATCTATGTAGTATAAGGGCCAACAGATTGAAAATACCTTGAATGATTGATTGGATACGCTCTTATACTACATGAAAGTGGTAAGATTGAACAACCAAGATTGTATGGTGTGTGTTGAGCCTCAAGGTGGCCATACATGGTACACTTCTTTCATCCAATCTTACCAATTCTATGTAGTATAAGGGAACTGCCTAAATTATCCTTTCAGTATATTCACTTAATTTACCCTTCTACTACATAGAAATGGTAAGATTGTATGAAAAAATTGTACCATGTATGGCCATCATTAGAGAGATTAAGGTTACTGGAATTAGGCAGCTAGACAAGACATATCCCTAAATAGAGTATCTACAATTTTTGTGGACAAAAATCCCTCCAAAACAACTTTTTATGCGCAGTTAACAAATCAATAGTGCTAGTCGTTGATCAACTAGCCAGCTGATGATTAACACAGCAACAAACTGATTGGTGGTGCCTTTTATTTGTTAGCTGCTTCTTCCTGTATTGGAGTGAGTACAGATTGGCATTCAAGGTACATCTCTGTTCAGCCTCAATAAGCAAGCAATACAAAAATGCTTTCAATTGTTGCAAGTATTATTAATTATTAACATATTATTAATTTAACATTAAAGTGGTCTGAAACTCAACATTCCTTTTTTGCTCTGAAAGATTATCTACAGCCTTAAACCAACTATCACAGAAAAATTGTAGCAGAACAGCATTCAAGCAGTTAAACACAGCACTTTGGTCTGCAATGGAAATCTCCTTCAGCTTGTGATCCGCATCCGAAGAGATGATAACATTATCTTTTCTTTACATTCCTCAGTTGCTACTATTAGTTACAGCCAGCCACCGAAATAAACAGAACTGTACTATGCTGACAAGCAGAGAAATATGAGAAATTATCACTAGATAGCCGTATATATTTGAATACAAGTCGACTTTGTGTATACAGTAAGTCGACTCCAATATTCAACCCTCTTAAACTAGAATTTTTATTGACTCAAGTATAAGTCTACCCAGAAAAGTTAATGGCTGCACTTGGGGCTCAGGAGGGGTTAATGACTACACTGCATACAGTATTGCAGCCATTAACCCCGCCTGTCCCTTAAGTGCAGCCAATAACTTCTCCAGGCCCCTCAAGTGCTGCAGTTATTCACTCCCTTTTATGCAGCACAGGCCAGTATTTCCCCCCGGCCCCTTCGCTTGTTAATCATTGTGGCCAGGACTTTCAAACCTGTGTTTTCTTGCCATTTCCTTTCCTCAAAGTATCACTTACCACAGGGTAAATTGCTGCAAATGGAAATGTCACTATTAGTACACTCATTACTTGGTGTTGCCTGTGACTCGTGTATAAGTCAACCCCTATACTTTTATGAAGTGATTCATACCTAAATTTCTAGACTTCTACTCGAGTATATACAGTATTAAAATCTATGATTAAAATACAATGGCAGCTTTAAGAGCATTACATTACTTAAGATCATAAGCTCGCAAGGGCAGGGCTCTCTCACCCTTATGTGTCTTAGATTTTGTTGTTCATTTCATAGCTTGCAGTTCATCATGCTACATCTGTCATTGTATCCACCAGTTCTGTATTTTGTACCAGTGTCCATATTTGATGTACACCATTGTCTGTATCATTATGTACCCCTTGTTGTTTTCCTACTTTGTATAGTGCCACAGAATATGTTGGTGTTTTTTAAATCAATAATAATAATAATAAACTGTACTTTGGGACCTTGTAATTTGTAAACAGGAAATATTACTTGTGCACAAAAGCAAATATGGCAACTGAATGGGTAATAAAAAGTAGGAAAACACTTTTTTATTGAATGTTATGTCAGAGTTTTAATCCACTTTAAATAATCAATTATAATATATTTTTTTATAAACAGTGTACAATCACAGTACCATTATTTATTTTTTATTTAAGTATTTATAAAGCGCCGACATACTATGCAGCGCTGTACAGTGTATATTGTCTTGTCACTAACTGTCCCCCAGAGGGGCTCATAAGCTAGTCCCTACCATAGTCATATGTCTATGTATGTATCGTGTAGTGCATGTACCATGGCCAGAAAATATGTTAGGATGTTTTTCTGAGACAAGATAAAACCAAGTCAAAAGTGTAAACTCTTTGCAAGTAGTGTGGCTGGCAGGAACTGGTACCAGCAAGTGTTGGGGAGAAAGCAATTTGGTTGCTGTAATATGGTACGTGGCATTGGACTGTCAATGTGAGCACCAGTTTGCAATTCTGTGAATGAGGCCTAGTGAAACATTTGTAAAAAAACAATAATAGAACAGGAAACATTGTTACAATAAGATAAGCCCTGGTATTTATGGCCCTTCAAAACTTTCAGCAGCTGGAAAAAAATCTCTGGTGAAGCTGCAACAATTTAACAATGTAATGACTAAAGTTTAGAGAACAAAAAGTAAAACTGCAGGCCAGAGCAGGGGGCATTGGCCTTTGGCATAAAGATGCAAGAACCATCTAGCTCAACCAGGATCATGTTGTGGCAGCATTGGGAGTAATGACTTCAGTGTGTTTTGTTTGAGTTAGCCTTTAGGTAGCAGAGAAGCATGTCTGCTTGACTATTATTATTATTATTTAGTATTTATATAGCGCCGACATATTACGCAGCGCTGTACAGTGTATATATATATATATATATATATATATATATATCTTGTCACTAACTGTCCCTCAAAGGAGCTCACATTCTAATCCCTACCATTGCCATATGTCTATATTATGTAGTGTAAGTACTGTAGTCTAGGGCCAATTCTTAGAGGGAGCCAATTAACTTATCTGTATGTTTTTTGGAATAGTGGAAAACTATTTCTAACATCCTTTAAAATGGAATTACCTAATACAGGCACACATGAGTGGTCACTAGGCCATTGTCACAGACTTGCAAATGTTTTTGGTACTTGACCTTAAAGGGAACCAAACAGCATTTTTTCTTAATTATGCCCTGATTTCTAATAGCTGTAGCAGCTGCCACCCCCCCCCCCCTTTCCTCTGCCCTTATCGAGTGGGAAGGTGTGAAGTTAATCATGTGTGACTTGTCTAAACTGTTTGAAGCACTATTATATACATCCCCTCCCACTGATGAAAGCTTTTGTTTGCTCATACCTACTGCTAATTACAGCAGTTCCTATCCGACTGCAATTTCTGAGGACTGCTAGAACTACAGTCTGCAGAAGTAGGGTAATACAAGCATCTAACAAACATTTAAAGGACAACTGAAGTAAGATGAATATGGAGGCTGCCATATTTATTTCCTTTTCAACAATACCAGTTGCCAGGCAGCCCTGCTGATCTATTTGGCTGCAATAATGTCTGAATAACACCAGAAACTAACAGAAACTGATAACACCAGCAACTAATCTTGTCAGATCTGACAATAATGTCAGAAACATCTGATCAGCTGCATGCTTGTTCAGAGTCTATAACGTAAAAGTAAAGGAAACAAGGGGGTTTGAGGGGTATTTGTAACAGATTGCAAACAAAATCGTTGATGATGTGAAAAAGTATAAATACAAATCTTTATTAATAATATGCAGTCACGTTAAAAAGCACAGAATCAAGCTTTATGGGAAAATCACTCAACCAACCGCAAGCATTCATACATCCATACACCTAAGATCACCTAATGTGATCAGGGATCCCAGGAACTACCGCAAGTCAGGCCTATATAAATTATGGGATTTGTCACCCTCAGAGTAGAAATCCCAGGCAAAGCAGGCTGAAAGAGTTCATGGTAGACACTGAATAGCCAAGCAAGTAGCACACAGAAATGACAAGCAAGTCAATTAATCCAGTTTGCAGAAATAAGCAGCAAAAGCAGACAAACTGGGAAGAGTCCACAGCGGGTAGTTGCGAGTCATGCAAAGCACAATGTGTACAGATATAATGTTGCAGCAATGTCTTAACATACTGTACCAGATCCGGACATGGTAGATTGATTCTTGTTGGTATCCTACTGGCAGGGCCGGCCCTAGACTTTTTGCCGCCTGAGGCAAAATTAGAAAAAATGACCCCCCCCTCCCCCAGCCGTGGGTGGGTGGGGGGGGGGGGCGCCGAGCTGGAGGGGTAGCGGGCAGAAAGGGGGTATTGGGCCTAGCGGTGGGGAGGAGGGTCGGACCCCACCTCCCTCGCCTGGGTCCCCCGATCTGCGCTGCTCCTCCAGCGTTAAACCAGCGTGCATATCATTAAGAGGCAACGGGCGGGGGAATCACTCACCTCTACCGCGTTCCATGGTGTGCTCCACTGACGTCACTTCCGGCAACGCCGCCCACTGTATTGTAAGTGGACGGCCTTGCAGGAAGTGACGTCAGTGGAACGCACGATGGAACGCGGAAGAGGTGAGTTCCCCCGCCCATTGCCTCTTAATGATATGCATGCTGGTTTAACGCTGGAGGAGCAGCACAGATCGGGCAAGGCCGGTTCTAGACTTGTTGCTGCCTGAGGCAAACTTGTGAGGATGCGCCCCCCAACCCCCCCCCCCCCTCATTGGAATGAATGCACAGCTACCAACAATTTGCACAGCACGTTATAGCTGCAGTGAGCCCCCCCAAAAACACCCTTAGTATAGGTAGGTAGCCAGTTATAGGTGCTCCCAGTGTTGGTATGCTGCCCCAGACTTCTGCCGCCCGAGGAAGTCGCCTTACTTGGTATCATGGGCGAACCGGGCCTGTAGCCAGTCTGCCATTCAGCCTCCCTCCAGTGCTACCCTGATCATATTTATATAGATTGTGAGTAGGGGAATTTGTAAGATATATTACCATACTAGCTGGACGCCCGGCGTTGCTCGGGTATGTATTTGGCTAGTGTTGGCTCTGCCCACTTTACCTAGCACTAGCACACAATTACTTAATCCTTTCTGGACCAGCACCCTCTGCCCCCTTAAGGACCAGAGGGTGCTGGTCCAGCAAACCGCCGCTTCCCGACGAATCGCCGCAAGTTACCGTCGCTCAAGCCGTACACACCACTCTGTCCCCGCCACAGGCTGCTCTCTCTGCCGTCGCTATGACGGCAGAGCGCTGTGTGCCGGTCAGGAGCCGCTTTCATTGGCTCCTGACCCTGTCATTCCATGTAAGCCAATGGGAACGGCTTACAGGAATGACAGGGCCAGGAGCCAATGAAAACGGCTCCTGCACGGCTCGCAGTTCTCTGCCGTCATAGAGGCGGCAAGGCATCACATTGCGGCGGGGGCAGAGCGGACCGAGCGAAGCGGACGGGCTGGGGCGTGCGGTCAATGGGACGTAGAGTTTACGTCCGGTCAGGACCGCAGCGCCCCCTGCCCGACGTAGATTCGTACTCGCTCGGTCCGCAGGTAGTTAATGACCAAGTATGTGAGCTTTGCGGTCTTTGGCATCAATAATTTGCAATGAAATAAAATTAATCTGATTGGATGTGGCCCCACCCCTTTTCTGAATGTGAACCCCAATCACCCAATGGCCAACTGTACCAGGTACAGGTGATTAACAGTGCAAGAATGGCAGCAATTAAATATTCCCCTTAAGAATCAATAGGTGGATATCTGAATATTAATCCGAGTCACCCAGTGACCAACTGTGCAAAGTTTGAGAACCCTACCATTAACAGTGTAAGAATGGCTGCAGTTTACATTTGCGCAATGAAATTTGTATTTTTCTCCACCCACTTATTTCCTAACATTGTTCAGGTATGTATTTGGCTGGTGTTGACTCTGCCTACTATTTCTAACCCTAACACACAATTACTCAACAACCAAGTTTGTGAGCTTTGCGGTCTTTGGCATCAATAATTTGCATTGCGATTAAACAAATCTGATTGGCTGTTTGTGGCTCCACCCCTTTGCCTGAATTTGAACATAAGTCACCCAATGACCAACTGTACCAGGTTTAAGGCTTGTGCCATTAACAGTGCAAGAATGGTAGCAATTACATATTCCCCTTGAAAATCAATAGGTGGATTTTGATTGGCTTTTGTAGGCTCCACCCACTTTTCTGAATATTAATCCCAGTCACCCAGTGACCAATTGTGCAAAGTTTGAGAACCCTACCATTAAAAGTGTAAGAATTGCTGCAGTTTACATTTTCTCAGTGAAATTTGCATTTGTCTCCGCCTACTGATGACCCGGCATTGCCCGATTATGTATTTTGCAAGTGCTGGCTGCGCCCACTTCTCCTAACCCTAACACACAATTAATCAATTACTCAATGACCAAGTTTGTAAGCTTTGCACGCTTTGGCATCAATAACCTGCATTAAAATGAAACAAATCATATTGGCTGTTTGTGGCTCCACCCCCTTTTATAAATTTAAACCCCAGTCACCCAATGATCAACTGTACCAGGTTTGAGGCTTGAGCCATTAACAGTGCAAGAATGGCAGCAATGAAATATTCCCCTGAAAAATCAATAGGTAATTTTTGATTGCCTTTTGTAGGCTCCACCCACTTTTCTGAATATTAACCCCAGTCACCCAGTAACCAACTGTGCAAAGTTTGAGAATCCTCCTATTAACAGTGTAAGAATGGCTGCTGTTCACATTTTCCCCGTAAAATTTGTATTTGTCTCCGCCCACTTATGACCCGGCGTTGCCCGCTTATGTATTTGACTGGTGTTGGCTGTGCCCACTTTTCTAATCCTAATGCACAATTAATCAAGTTTGTGAGCTTTGCGGTGTTTGGCATCAATAATTTGCATTGGAATGAAACAAATCTAATTGGCTGTTTGTGGCTCCACCCCCTTTCTGAAGTAGAACCCTAGTCACCCAATGATCAACTGTACCAGGTTTGAGGCTTGTACCATTAACAGTGCAAGAATGGCAGCAATGTAAATATTCCCCTTGAAAATCAATAGGTTAATTTTGATTGGCTTTTATAGACTCCACCCACTTTTCTGAATATTAACCCCAGTCACCCAGTAACCAACTGTGCAAAGTTCGAGAACCCTGCCATTAATAGTGTAAGAATTGCTGCTGTTAACATTTTCCAGTGAAATTTGTATTTGTCTCCGCCCCTTTTTGGTTATGGGAATAAAAAGTATCCTATACTTTATTCCAGGTAATGTACTATGTGTGTGCCAAATTTCATTCAAATCTGTTCAGCCATTTTTGCGTGATCGAGTAACAAACATCCAAACATCCGAACTTTCCCATTTATTATATTAGTAGGATACATTTTTAAATAATTGCAGCTATAGAGTAGGGCATGGCTGAATGGTAAAGGGGCAGTGTCCAGACAGCATACCCAAAAGCTAGCAAGGGGAAGAGATTGAAATCTCTTGAAATCTCAGAGATTGAAACCTCTGAGAAAATTGCATGGCTGCAATGTCCTGCGTAATTCCTCATACATGCACACATCCAATTTTAATTGACTAATGATTTGCCAATGTTACCTATACCGTGTAGTATGAAATCTCATGTTCACAATCTGGTCATAGTATTCAAAAGCTGTTGACCCTCATACTACATAAAAAAGTTGTGAAATTGAACAACCATTAGCCAATCAAAAATGGATGTGTGTTCCAGGCCTATGTTGAGGACACTGCCAGTGTGGTGAAATAAATGCAACTTTGTCTAAATTTTCAACCTCCACCATTCTTATCCCATGGGGTGCAAATAACAACAGGTTGCATAAAATGCAATCTGTTGCGAAAATATTTGCACCTTCATCTGAAATTGCAACCTCTACATTCCTCCACCTCACATGAACTTTCCAACCTTTATGCTTAAAACGAACCTACCCTATCCTGTGTTTAAACTACCCTCCACCCATTGCATGCCTAACCTATCGTATCCTGTGCCTTAAAGTACCCTCCACCCACCCCTTGCCTAACCTACCTTGGCCTCGATTCATCATTGTCTTTGCGATAAGTTGTTTCCAGTTTGTTAAATTACCGAATTCGAAGTTTATCGATTTCTAGTTGTATTCATCAAGGTTTTTCCGCATTCGGTGTGAATACGATAACAATGCGGTAACCATTCGGTAACGTGTCGCTATTTCCATTTTACAGTGGTAATTTAAAGAGACTCTGTAACAAAAATGTCTTCCTGTTTTTTACCATCCTACAAGTTCCTAAACCTGTTCTAATGTGCTCTGGCTTACTGCAGCACTTTCTACTATCACTGTCTCTGTAATAAATCAATGAATCTTTCCCCTGTCGGGCTTGTCGCCTGTGTCTGGAAGGCTGCCAACTATTCTGTGCTGATCTGTTATGCACACCCTTTCTCCTGGCCCCTCTATGCACACTCCTGTGTGTGTGTTATTTACATAAGCCAGCAGCGTCTCTGCCCTTATCTTTTACAAGCTGGATAAAAATCCTCCTCTGTTGTGAAATGAGTTACATGCTGAGGAATTAGGCCACATACACACATCAGACCATAGTCTTTGGAAAATGAAAGATCACAGACCAATTTTACCCCCTTCCATGTAGTATACCTACACAGTTTTTTCTATGGAGCTGAACTCCCCCATCAGACAGAAATCTTTGCAAGATGCTGCACATAAAGATGCTGTAGACATTCAAAAGATCAGTATCTGCAAAAGATCTGTTCCTGCAAAAGATCCGTTCCTGCAAAATGCATTCATAGTCTATGATATCTGCAGATCATCATACACACCTTGTTTAAAAGACATTCATCTGCGGATAAGATCCACCAGGATGGATTTTCAGATCTGCAGATGATTGTCTGATCTGCAGATGAATGTCAGTTAAACAACGTGTGTATGATGATCTGCAGATCTCATAGACTATGAATGCAATTTGCAGGAATGGATCTTTGGCAGGAACAGATCTTTGACAGATACTGATCTTTTGTGTCTGTACAGCATCTGTGTGCGCAGCATCTTGCAAAGATTTTTTTCTGATGGGGAGTTCAGCTCCCTAGAAAAGACTGTGAAGGTATGGCTCTAATGCTTCATACACACTTGAGATAAAAGTCTTTGGAAAAGGCAAGATCACAGACCAATTTTACCCCATTCCATGTAGTATGAGAGCCATACTCTACACAGTCTATTCTATGGAGCTGCACTCCCCATCAAATAAAATCTTTGCAGGATGCTGCACACAAAGATGCCCGTACACACTCAAAAGATCATTATCTGCAAAAGATCTGTTCCTGCAAAATATCCATTCCTGCAAAATGCATTCATAGTCTATGAGATCTGCAGATCATCATACACACCTTGTTTAACAGACTTCATCTGCATATCTGGCAATCATCTGCAGATCTGAAAATCCATCCTGGTGGATCTGATCTGCAGATGATCTGCAGATGATTGTCTGTTAAAGTGAACCTCCGGACTAAAAATCGACTCAGCAGCACTGAAAAGGCTTGGTGTTTCTTTAACAGTTTCACAGCATCAGAACTTTGTTTCTCTTATCCAAGCCTCATTTTTAGCTGCACAGAAGAAAACTGCCCGGGCTTTTTTTCCTTGATGCTGTGCAAAGCATGATGGGATTTCTGATGTTGTTGCTCTCAATCTGCTGTTTTGGGGCACATTTTTTTTTTTACATTTTGAATTTGACATTTGAAGCCTAGCGTGTGCAGCTGGGAGGGGTTATCAGGACACAGGACAGTTGGAACTGTGTCTCCTGCTCCTTGTCACCTCCTTTCAATCAAAAAGATGGCTGCCCCCATGACAAAGATGGCAGCCCCCATGAATCACAAACATTTGCCTGTTCTTTGAAAACAGGGTGGGTAAAAAATTATATTACCCATCTATTCTAATTAACATAACTAAATGTAACTTAATGACAGTATGTTTGTTTAGGCTGAAGTTCCCCTTTAAACAAGGTGTGTATGAGGATCTGTAGATATCATAGACTATGAATGCATTTTGCAGGAATGGATCTTTTGCAGGAACAGATCTTTAACAGATAATGATCTTTTGAGTGTGTACGGGCATCTTTGTGTGCAGCATCCTGCAAAGATTTTATTTGATGGGGAGTGCAGCTCCATAGAATAGACTGTGTAGAGTATGGCTCTCATACTACATGGAAGAGGGTAAAATTGGTCTGTGATCTTGCCTTTTCCAAAGACTTTTATCTCAAGTGTGTATGAAGCATCATACTACATGAAGGGTGGTAAGATTGGTCTGTGATCTTTCATTTTCCAAAGACTATAGTCTGATGTGTGTATGAGCCTTTAGACACAGGCAGAGCTGTCTGCAGGAAGAAACAAATCTTCAGTGGATGAGAGCTGCAGGGGGAAAGAAACACACAAATAATCTCTTGAAATTCAAAAGGAAAGCTGTATACAGCCTGATTGTGTATGGATGTATTTTCTATGTGTGGACATACTGTACATCAACCTACTTCCTGGTTTGTTTATAAACAAACTTTTTGAAACTGTTTTTGACTACTTTTAATGCGGCAGGGAGCGGCAAAATTGTGACAGAGAGGAATAGGAGAAGTCCCCTAACACACTGGTATGTTTACTTTTGTGCGATTTTAACAATACAGATTCTCTTTAACACAAGGCCATAAGATTCCTGTGGAATTGTGGGTAAAAAGGCAGTCATTTGAACACCACGTAGCAACATGCCGAATAGGGTTTAACACCTGGACCAGGATTCTGGAAGTGGCTTGGGACAATCCTACAATTTCACCTGCTATGGCTTAATAGGAGCCTTTTCTGAAAAAATGTAGTGCAGCCAGGGGCGTAGCAATAGGGGGTGCAGAGGTAGCCACTGCATCGGGGCCCTTGGGCCAGAGGGGCCCCGAAGGGCCCTCCCTCAACTACAGTATTAACTCTCTATTGGTCCTGTGCTCATAATAATCTCTTCTATAGATACGTTGAATAGTGGTAATCATTAACAAACTGTTCCCCATCCCCTTCTTGCACCTCTGACACTGTAGTTGCCATTGGCAGGTTTTGGTGTTATGTATAGAGTGCGTGGGGGGCCCCATTGTAAAGCTTGCATCGGGGCCCACAGCTCTTTAGCTACGCCACTGAGTGCAGCTAGCAATTTAGTTAACCCTGGCACTGCCTGTGTTCTCTTACAAGATGATTCAAGAGAAATGCAGATGTCCTGGTATAGAAAATAAATCCATTCTCTTGCAAATTGATGTAGTTCAAGACCTTATTCTTGCCCTTCTGCGCCTTTGAATCACTCTCAGCTGATACATAACCACTTCAAATTACTCCATCTTCTCTGTCAGCAATGATCTGACAGGAATAACGACAGAGCAGTGAAGGAGATAACTAATCCTAAATTTAATGCTAAACCACGCCCACTTTCATTTTCATGAATTGCACTTTCTTCCATTTTACCGCATAATTACCGAATGATTACCGAATGCTCGCTAACAGCTGTAGATAACTTTGATGAATCCTAAAATCAACTTATCTATTCATAAAAGGTTACCGCAAGTTTTCCGCTCAAAACAGCAGACTTTCCCGACCATTTAGCAAGGTGGGCATTCATAAAAGCTGTTCCCGCATGAAAATCTACAATCCCCCAGCAGAGCGAGAAATTTCCGCCTTCTCCAGTGTTTTTCTAGATTTATCTAGAAAAAAGTAACAAAATGGCCATTCATAAAGATTAGAGGAAGCGGTATGTGGACGGGAAATATCGCTTCCTCTGATTTTGCGGATTACATACAAGTGAATGGGACAGACCTCCCAGAGAGAGCAGTGCATGGAGGGACTCTGCCGGCTGAAGTGTTTCCGCATGCCTTCCGACAGCTTACCGCGGGAGATCAGCGGGAGATCTCCGAACTTGCATCGCAGCTGGCAATATTTTTATGAATTACCACCCAGAACTCTAAAATACCGCTGCGGTATTTTCCCTCCAGGAGTTTTTTTCGCCACAAATTTTTTATGAATAGAGCCCTTAGAGTTTGGTATTTTACCGAGGTGTCGGTAATTGATTCGATAAGTCTTGATGAATCAAGGCCCTTATCCCGTGCCTGAAACTACCCTTCACCCATCCCAGGCCCAACACTAACCTCCACTCTCCACTGCCTTAAGGTGGCCACGCACCATACCATTTTTTAATAATATCTTTCCAATTCAAGAACTGCAATCATTTTTTCTGACTGATTGTAACATTTCAAAAATCTGACCAATGCACCACACACATACGTTCAATTTTTCCCCAATTATGAAAAAAATGATTGAAATCGCTGAAAAAATTGCTTGGGTTTATATATGAATAACATTATTAAGCTAGGTTACTTAATGGAGAAATAAATGTGGGTGACAATGAAGTGTAAACAGGATGAAGCTGGTTATTCACAGGATACACTTAAAGAGAACCAGAGATGAAGCAACCTCATGTATTTTACCTTATAAATCAGTGGGAACATGACAGTAAACACCTAATCTGCTCTTTGTTACATTGTTCTCTGTTTAATTTGCCTGTTATCACCTCTAAGATAAGAATCCCGACTAAGCAGTCGGTCTGGCTTTGCTACAGAATAATTATAGCTGAGACTGTGTTCTTTGCTGTCTTCAAGTCCAAGCCTGCCCCCTGCTGGCTTTGCTCAGGAATCATTATAGCTGAGTCATTATAGCAAAGCCAGACTAAATGCTCAGTCCAGGATTCTTATCTCAGCTAGATAACAGACACTTTTAGCAGTGAGGATGGAACAGAGAGCATGGTAAATGTTTTCTCTAATGTTCCCACTAATTTCTATGGTAAAATACACAAGGGTGCTTCGTCTCTGGTTCACTTTAAAGAGACTCCGTAACAAAAATTGCATCCTGTTTTTTTATCATCCTACAAGTTCAAAAAGCTATTCTAATGTGTTCTGGCTTACTGCAGCACGTTCTACTATCACCATCTCTGTAATAAATCAACTTGTCTCTCTCTTGTCAGACTTGTCAGCCTGTGTCTGGAAGGCTGCCAAGTTCTTCAGTGTTGTGGTTCTGCTATGAACTCCCCCTTCCAGGCCCCTGTATGCACACTGCCTGTGTGTTATTTAGGATTAGAGCAGCTTCTCTCTTCTCTCTTATCTTTTACAAGCTGGATAAATCGTCCTCTGAGCTGGCTGGGCTTTCACATACTGAAGAATTACAGACAAGGGCAAAGCTGTTTGTAGGAAGAAACAAGCAGCCTGAAACTTCAGTGCATGAGAAAAGGGGGAAAGAAACACACAAATCTCTTGAGATTCAAAAGGAAGGCTGTATACAGCCTGCTTGTGTATGAATGTATTTTGTATGTGTGGACATACTGTACATCAACCTACTTCCTGTTTTGGTAGCCATTTTGTTTGTTTATAAACAAACTTTTTAAAACTGTTTTTAACCACTTTTAATGCGGCGGGGAGCAGCGAAATTGTGTCAGAGGGTAATAGGAGATGTCCCCTAACGCACTGGTATGTTTACTTTTGTGCGATTTTAACAATACAGATTCTCTTTAACATTTGGTGCTCGGGCCTTTTCCTATGCAGCCCCTACTCTATGGAACTCACTTCCACAATCAGTACGAGAGGCTCCTTCTCTGGACAGCTTTAAAAAAAGGCTAAAAACTCACCTCTTTTCCCTAGCCTTTGAGACTGCATAATGCAGGGTCACAGCGCTTTGAGTCCCCAGGGAGAAAAGCGCTATATAAATATTATTGTTATTGTTAAACAGCCTTTGATATTGTCCCTGATCTGTGCATGTCTGCGTATAGAATTGACCTGAAAGCATGCAGTTTGTTTGAATAAAAGTGGAATTTCTCTGCGAAGTAAATGCACAAATAAGCACTTTTTTCTTGTACAAAACACCAGGAACCGCTGCAGAGTTACTAGGTATCCATTCAATCCAGTCAGTTACAATTTTGTTACGTTCCAATAAAGCAACTTCAAAAAAAAAAAAAAAAAAAAAGTAAGTGAGAGAGAGCTAGAGGCCCTGAATAGTTTGCAGCAGCTCACATTGCTGGGATGTTTTAGCAGGAGGCAGCCTGCTTTGTGTGCAGCAGCCTGTGGATGGCAGCAGGGGAGGCAGACGGCGGGCACAGTGCAGAGTGAGGAAGCTGCCCGGGCACAGCGCGTAGCAGGAGGGGAGGTGAGGCTGGAGACTCGGGTGTCTGCTAATGATGATGATGATGAGGATCGCTGCAGTCCTGCCAAAGGCAGCATCCGCCTGATGAGAAGGGACTATGGGAAACGGAATGTGCTCCAGAAGACAGAAGAGGATATTCCAGGCTCTCTCCTTCCTAGCAGTGGCCATTGCATTTATCTATGGGGCTCTGGTGAACTATGAGTTACAGAAGCAGCTGAAGAAGGCTGAGGCATTGGCACTGAAGTACCAGCAGCACCAGGAGTCGCTCTCAGCGCAGTTACAAGGTAGGTCGCCAGTTTGCACACGTACAAAAGTTTTGTTTCACTCGGGGCACGTAAGTGCTGCAGCTCGGGGTTGCACTGCAAGGCTCAGCAAAGCCAGGTGAGCCAACATCTGAGCCTACGTGCATAGACTGAAGAGGTATTAGCCAGGGGAGACTAGTATAAAGCTGCCCATGCACTTACAGATGGGCACCAGATGTGGCCAAGTGATCAGTCCTTCCACACAGATTCATTTAATAGACTTCAGCATGCAATCTATTGACAAATATACAGAGCCACAGCATTGCACTGTCTGATGCAGAGCGATGATAGGCCCTCGATCGATATCTAACATCCGCTGTGATTGATCGATGTGATTGATTTTCCCCTGGAATGTATCAGATTATTGATTGGGACAGTACCTTTGAGCATCTATTTCTAGCCAATTCCATCAGAGTGATCGAATCTGCTGGGAATCGATGGAAAAATTATAAAGTGTATGGCCACCTTTAGAAAGGGGATAGGTTAGTGGTAGACATTGCATAGGTTCAAACTAGAATTGGCCAAACGCATGCAGCTTTCTGATTGTAGATAGAGTTGTAACGGATACTGACAAATGTGGATGAAGTTGTGTGAGTCAGAGATTGGGTGAATTGGAATGTTTTCCTTTATAATGTGATCAGTCTGTAAAGTAGGCCACACAAGTTATTCCTTTTTTCAGTCAAGTTTCCTTTTTATTTAACAGTGTTTGTTCTTTTTTTTTTTTTTTTTTATTATTTACTGCTTCATTCAGCCTTCTGTTATTTCCTATGTCATGTGTTAGTGATTTTTTTTATTTTATTATTATTATATATTATCAACACCCCTTCCGCATGTATTGTACAGCACGACTATTTTGGCTCTTTAAAATGGGTAATCAGAAATTACACTCAGGATGGTCATACCTTGTCTCTTACTCTCATATTTCAACATCAAACCAATAAACGTTGATTCAGGCAATACTTTTAATGACTGACTGTACACAGTTTATTGCAAGCTTTGAAAACTTTATTTCTTCAGGCATAATACAGAACTGGATCATCAGAACCAGATCTGTGACCGTTTCTTTGTTAGCTAACGAAGAAGGTAAAATTCTGATCCAGTTCTGTATTATGCCTGAAGAAATAAGGTTTTTGAAAGCTTGCAATAAACTGTGTACAGTAGTCGTTTAAAAGTATGACCTAAGTCAATGTTTGTTGTTGGTATATATACTCTCCACAACACCGGACCATATTTTGCTTGATATCTTACCTCTGATCAATACTGACAGCACTTTTGATCCTGGCTAAATATGTTTTTTTTTTCCTGATCTATGCTCACCAAAATTATTGGAGGATAAATCAGAAATTAGCATGGGGGTTAATCAGATTTTGAGAGAGCGTAATTGACCAATTTGTCAGTGCATGAATCTTTTAACTTCAAATCTGCATCACCTTGTGTAACGTTTTAATGGGAGCCAATATGGTTGAGGTGACCCAGCAAAAAAGTCCAACACAAAATTCCACAAATGTGATTGGGTGCATAGCACCCAATCACACTGCTAGGCTTCAGAAAGTTCGCAGAAATAATAAGTCCTCACTTTTTGGGCAATTAGAATACTTCAAGTTGTAAATTGGAGAAATGTTCCCTTTGGACTTTTTCGCTGACTCACTCAAACCATACTAGCTCTGTTTGGTGCTAATTCCAGTGCCTGTAGATAAAAATCCCAGAGAAATCTTTAGTTATTTACAGGTCTATAGTTATGCCCCAAATAAATATTATCCTGCAAGCTGTAAAACGAAGGTCCTCAACCTAGGAGTTACTTACCTTGGTTAGTAGGTAATTGCACCTTTCCCTAAGATTATTCATAATAAGTTATAATAAATCAAACATGCATAACTGTCCTCAGACAGTGATGCTACTACTGCATAACTGTCCTCAGACAGTGATGCTATTACTGTATGTAGGTTGTAAGGCACTACATAAGATGTCAGTGCTCCAATGTACAGTGTTAACAAATCAATAGAAGTATTTTTAGATACTCAAAAGGATAATGATGGGAAAGAATAGATGCACAATTATGGACCTCTGGGCATTAGTCTAGTTTATGGGGCCCGGCAGGAAACCTCATAGGGAACAGTTCTCCAAATACAGCACCCTCTTACAGCACAAAGCGTTGTGATTGGCTGAATAGTGGGGGCGTAGTTAACTACACCTAACTGAAACCTAGCAGTTAAGAGGGTGCTGTGTACCCAATCACGTTGGTGGAATATCCCTGTGAGGACTCCTGCTCCGTCCCCTAAACCAAACGCCGTAAAAACAGCACAGAAGATTTGGGTGCAGCAGGCACCACCATAGGCCTTATTAGGAATTACAGCTATAGCAGCACTTGGTGAGTAATTTGGGTGGCGTCAAAAGACTGAGCAAAAATTACTACAAAAACACAAATTCGGCCACCAGCAATAGCTGGAAGTCGAATTCCCCCACTATCCATAGCATCCTGGAGGGGGAATAGTAATTAATGCTTCCGGGACTTGTGCAGGAGCAGAGTAAGCCATTTATCGGCTTTACTCTGCTCCCAAATCTTCCGGCGGCTGATTCATAGGCATGCCCCCTACTCTAGAGTAGTGCTGATTACTCTGTATGTATATTTATCTATTGTTTGAGTGTGTATGTGAGATAATGTTGCCCTCTTGTTAAAGGGAACCAGAGAGGATGAGATATACATACCTGGGGCTTCCTCCAGCCCCATACGCACGGATCGCTCCCACGTCGCACTCCTCCGCTGCCTGCATCAGCCGCCACCGGGTCCCGTCATTGCCGCGAGTCGGCAAGTCGGCCGGCGGACGCGGCCAATTCTCCGCATCACAGGGTGCTCTCCCCATACAGATACGCATGTGGCTGCTTACTGCGCAGCCGCATGCGTACATGTATGGAGGGAACCCCTGTGATGCGGACAATTGGCCGCGTCCGCCGGAAGTGACGGGCCCGGTACCGGCGGATCCAGGAAGCTGAGGACGGCGGCGTGGGAGCGATTCAGGCTTATGGGGCTGGAAGAAGCCCCAGGTATGTATAAAATCTTTTTCTTTTTCCACCCCCCGTTCCTCTCTGGTTCCCTTTAAATGCTATCTTTAACCACTTTAAGGGCCCTTTTCCACTTGCAGTCGCTAGCGTTCACGCTGAACGCTAGCGATTGCTGAATCGCAATTACCGGCGATTCCCCGACGTTCACGGCCGCGATTTTGCTATGCAATGCACTGCATAGCAAAATCGTGGCAAATATCGCTCCGCCGCGCGTTCGCGTAAAAAGCGAATCGCGGTAGTGGAAATGGCCTACCGCGATTCCTATGTTAAAAAGCAAACCGTAGCGATTGTAAAATCGCTAGCGGTTTGCATTTTTGCGATTCAGCCAGCGCAAACGCGCTGGTGGAAAAGGGCCCAAAGTGAACCTCCGGACTAAAAATCGACTCAGCAGCACTGAAAAGGCCTGGTGTTTCTTTAACAGTTTCATGGCATCAGAACTTGGTTTCTCTTATACAAGCCTCATTTTTAGCTGCACATAAAACTGCCCGGGCTTTTTTTTACATTTTGAATTTGACATTTGAAGCCTAGCGTGTGCAGCTGCTCCTTGTCACTTCCTTTCAACCAAAAATATGGCTGCCCCCATGACAAAGATGGCAGTCCCCATGAATCACAAACATGAATCAGGTAGAAGCAGGTAGAAAGGCAGTTGGCACTGCAGCAGTGTGTAGTCAACATGGAAAGGGATTAGGCAGGTAAAACACACCTCACCCACAGTGTTGTAACTTGCGTGCTCTGATCCAAGGGAAGTACAGACATGGAAGTAGGAAAAGGAGCAGGAATGATCGGCACTGCAATGTACATTTATTCTTCAAAAAGTGAGGCACAGTCCGAATGCATAAATACAAAACTGTAGTGCAGCATACATGGACATAGCGGTGCTCAGAGGTGTGATGGTGACGGTGGGTGCTGGGCACTACTCGCCTGATGGCCGTTTCGCGCTTCTATGGAGGCTGGAGCACCACTAAAGATGGCCGCCAGGTCCGGCCGCGCAGTTCTCATTGCTGCAAATGCGGCTGCACAGCACTACGTCCTCCCCAGCTCCGACCTCTTTACCGGCAGTCTTGCGTGCATAAAACACGCGAGACTGCCGGGAAAGAGATCGGAGCAGGGGGGAGGACGTAGAGCTGCGTAGCCGCACTTGCGGCAATGAGAACTGCGTGGCCGGACCTGGCAGCCATCTTTAGTGGGTAACTAAGGACGACCCGAGGGATCGGTTCGGACCCCCCCCCCCCAAGCCTGGACTTTAAATAGAAACGCCTGCGGAATGAAAGGGGGGATGCGGATGGCGTCCCCCAAGGGTCATAAAGCAGCATAGGTATTTAACTTTTTTTTTTTTTTTTTTTGCTTATTCGCCTCGAAAGTCCTTTAAGTGGTTAAAGTGTACCAGAGACTTAGAATAAAAAGATTTGATACTTACCCGGGGCTTCCTCCAACCCATAAGCATGTGCGAGTCCCTCGCCATCCTCTGCGCATGTGCAGACTTCCTGTGCATGCGCAGAAGACCCCGACTGACGCGACTGAGCCAGTTACTGGGGCTGATTGCGGCTAAACGGCAGACCGCGTGACGATGGTGAGGGACTCGCACGTGCTTATGGGGCTGAAGGAAGCCCCGGGTAAGTATCAAATCTTCGTTATTGTATGTCTCTGGTTTCCTTTAATAAAGGAGAATATGAAGTATTGCTGAAAACAGTGCTTGAAGATCACTGGGACCAAATTGTGAAGGTACCTATGGCGATCCAATTTAAAATCGATCGGTAATGATTGTTCAGCCCACCAATGAAGGGGAAAATAAGCAATCCAATCAGAATAAAAGGAAAGTACGGAAATTTGAATTGAAAGAATGATCGATCGTCTATCAGCAGCATTGAAGAGACACTGAAGCGTAAAAAAAATATTATGATTTGTATGTGTAGCACAGCTAAGAAATAAAACATTACGATCAGATACATCAGTCTAATTGTTTCCAGTACAGGAAGAGTTGAGAAACTCCAGTTGTTATCTCTATGCAAACAAGCCATTAAGCTCTCAGACTAAGTTAGTTGTGGAGAGGGCTGTTATCTGACTTTTATCTCAACTGTTCCTGGACTATTTACTTTTCCTCTGCTAGAGGAGAGGTCATTACTTCACAGACTGCTCTGAAAGACTCATTTTGAATGCTGAGTGTTGTGTAATCTGCACATATTAGAGAATGATGCAATGTTAGAAAAAACACTATATACCTGAAAATAAAAGCATGAGAATATTTTCTTTGCTGCTAATCTTCTAGTCATTTTTCATAGTACACAACCAATTCACTATATCATATTTTTCGCTTCAGTGTCTCTTTAAAAGTATCCAATCTGGCAGATTGTACTTTTTATGGGCACCTTAGGAAGCCAGTTTTCCCCACTTTTGTTAAGCATTTGTTTGGCGTAACTATTGGCGTTTGTCTATCAATAGGCCTGGAACCCACCACAAAACGATATCGCTAATCGTAATCGCTAGCGTTTTGTATGAGCGGTTTCCAAGTGATTTCATGAGCATTTTCAGTAGCGATTTTAAAAAGTCTATTCAATTTACCAGCGGTTGTGTAGCGATTAGCGTTTTTAATTCTGATTGGTCCTTTTAATGAATTTTGTTAGTGTGCAGTAACTTCAAAACGCTAGCAAAATCGCTCTGTGCAGGTTTTGATGAGCGATTTATGCCAGTGTTTATATACTTTACAATGCAGAAATGCTAATCGCTGGCTGGGCATGCGGGCTGGCTGGGCAGCGGGCTGGCTGGGTACCTGGCTGGGCTTTCGGGCTGGCTGGGCAGCGGGCTGGCTGGGTACCTGGCTGGGCAGCGGGCTGGCTGGGCATGCGGGCTGGCTGGGTCCCTGGCTGGGCATGCGGGCTGGCTGGGTACCTGGCTGGGCATGCGGGCTGGCTGGGTACCTGGCTGGGCATGCGGGCTGGCTGGGTACCTGGCTGGGCAGCGGGCTGGCTGGGCATGCGGGCTGGCTGGGTCCCTGGCTGGGCATGCGGGCTGGCTGGGTCCCTGGCTGGGCATGCGGGCTGGCTGGGTCCCTGGCTGGGCATGCGGGCTGGCTGGGTCCCTGGCTGGGCATGCGGGCTGGCTGGGTCCCTGGCTGGGCATGCGGGCTGGCTGGGTACCTGGCTGGGCTGGCTGGGTACCTGGCTGGGCATGCGGGCTGGCTGGGTACCTGTCTGGGCAGTGGACTGGCTGGGTACCTGGCTGGGCATGCGGGCTGGCTGGGTACCTGGCTGGGCATGCGGGCTGGCTGGGTACCTGGCTGGGCATGCGGGCTGGCTGGGTACCTGGCTGAACATGCGGGCTGGCTGGGCAGCGGGCTGGCTGGGTACCTGGCTGGGCATGCGGGCTGGCTGGGCATGCTGGCTGGGCATGCTGGCTGGGCATGCTGGCTGGGCATGCGGGCTGGCTGGGTCCCTGGCTGGGCATGCGGGCTGGCTGGGTCCCTGGCTGGGCATGCGGGCTGGCTGGGTCCCTGGCTGGGCATGCGGGCTGGCTGGGTACCTGGCTGGGCATGCGGGCTGGCTGGGTACCTGGCTGGGCATGCGGGCTGGCTGGGCATGCGGGCTGGCTGGGTACCTGGCTGGGCATGCGGGCTGGCTGGGTACCTGTCTGGGCAGTGGACTGGCTGGGTACCTGGCTGGGCATGCGGGCTGGCTGGGTACCTGGCTGGGCAGCGGGCTGGCTGGGTCCCTGGCTGGGCATGCGGGCTGGCTGGGTCCCTGGCTGGGCATGCGGGCTGGCTGGGTCCCTGGCTGGACATGCGGGCTGGCTGGGTCCCTGGCTGGACATGCGGGCTGGCTGGGTCCCTGGCTGGGCATGCGGGCTGGCTGGGTCCCTGGCTGGGCATGCGGGCTGGCTGGGTCCCTGGCTGGGCAGCGGGCTGGCTGGGCATGCGGGCTGGCTGGGTCCCTGGCTGGGCAGCAGGCTGGCTGGGTCCCTGGCTGGGCAGCAGGCTGGCTGGGTCCCTGGCTGGGCATGCGGGCTGGCTGGGTCCCTGGCTGGGCATGCGGGCTGGCTGGGTCCCTGGCTGGGCATGCGGGCTGGCTGGGTCCCTGGCTGGGCATGCGGGCTGGCTGGGTCCCTGGCTGGGCATGCGGGCTGGCTGGGTCCCTGGCTGGGCATGCGGGCTGGCTGGGTCCCTGGCTGGGCATGCGGGCTGGCTGGGTCCCTGGCTGGGCATGCGGGCTGGCTGGGCATGCGGGCTGGCTGGGTACCTGGCTGGGCATGCGGGCTGGCTGGGTACCTGTCTGGGCAGTGGACTGGCTGGGTACCTGGCTGGGCATGCGGGCTGGCTGGGTACCTGGCTGGGCATGCGGGCTGGCTGGGTACCTGGCTGGGCAGCGGGCTGGCTGGGTCCCTGGCTGGGCATGCGGGCTGGCTGGGTCCCTGGCTGGGCATGCGGGCTGGCTGGGTCCCTGGCTGGGCATGCGGGCTGGCTGGGTCCCTGGCTGGACATGCGGGCTGGCTGGGTCCCTGGCTGGACATGCGGGCTGGCTGGGTCCCTGGCTGGACATGCGGGCTGGCTGGGTCCCTGGCTGGGCATGCGGGCTGGCTGGGTCCCTGGCTGGGCATGCGGGCTGGCTGGGCATGCGGGCTGGCTGGGTCCCTGGCTGGGCAGCAGGCTGGCTGGGTCCCTGGCTGGGCATGCGGGCTGGCTGGGTCCCTGGCTGGGCATGCGGGCTGGCTGGGTCCCTGGCTGGGCATGCGGGCTGGCTGGGTCCCTGGCTGGGCATGCGGGCTGGCTGGGTCCCTGGCTGGGCATGCGGGCTGGCTGGGTCCCTGGCTGGGCATGCGGGCTGGCTGGGTCCCTGGCTGGGCATGCGGGCTGGCTGGGTCCCTGGCTGGGCATGCGGGCTGGCTGGGTCCCTGGCTGGGCATGCGGGCTTGCTGGGTACCTGGCTGGGTACCTGGCTGGGCATGCGGGCTCTCTCTCAACTGTTCCTGGACTATTTACTTTTCCTCTGCTAGAGGAGAGGTCATTACTTCACAGACTGCTCTGAAAGACTCATTTTGAATGCTGAGTGTTGTGTAATCTGCACATATTATAGAATGATGCAATGTTAGAAAAAACACTATATACCTGAAAATAAAAGTATGAGAATATTTTCTTTGCTGCTAATCTTCTAGTAATTTTTCATAGTACACAACCAATTCACTATATCATATTTTTCGCTTCAGTGTCTCTTTAAAAGTATCCAATCTGGCAGATTGTACTTTTTATGGGCACCTTAGGAAGCCAGTTTTTCCCACTTTTGTTAAGCATTTGTTTGGCGTAACTATTGGCGTTTGTCTATCAATAAACAGTCTCAGGCCTGGAACCCACTACAAAACGATATCGCTAATCGTAATCGCTAGCGTTTTGTATGAGCGGTTTCCAAGTGCAGTGTTCTCCCCAGAATTTTTTTCCAGCCGGGTGGCATGAAAAAGTAGCCGGGTGGGTCGGCACGGGGAAATTTGGCGGCGTGCGTAAGTTACCAGAGCACGCTATGCTGCACTACCGCAGCCTAGCGTATGCTCGTCTCTCTATCGCTGTCCACTTTTACCATTTAGTTTCCAGTTGCATTGGTTGTGGGGTATTGCAGATAGTGTGCAGGGGCCACATATAATCAATTTATTATAGGAAATGTCCAAGGAGTTAAACAAAGATCTACTTACCAAGGGGGCATTCTCCAGCCCCTGGCAGCAGTCTTGTGCCCTCGCCGCAGCTTCGGTGTCCCGGTATCTCCTCCGTTTCAGATGGCAACCCTGTCTGTCTGGCATCTACTGCACCTGCGCAGAACGCTGACACCAGGTGCAGTAGATGCCGACCTGGCGAAGTCGGTATCTCCAACGGGGAGGATCCCGGGATGCCAGAGCTCAGGCGAGGGCGCAGGATGGCTGCCAGGGACTGTAGGAAGTAAACCTTTGTTTACTAACTCCTAGGACACTTCCTTTAATATATTATAATCATTATATGTAGCCCTTGCACACTATCTGCAATATCACATGACGCCCCATTTACCCTCCCAGCAGCCCCCTCCCCCCGGCGATATCATGCACATCAACCCATATCCATGGTCAGTGAACATAACAGCCTGCAGATTGCGTATACAGTATATATAATCACAGCCCGCACATAAAATTTGATCACAGCCCGCACATAAAATTTGATCACAGCCCGCACATAAAATTTGATCACAGCCCGCACATAAAATTTGATCACAGCCCGCACATAAAATTTGATCACAGCCCGCACATAAAATTTGATCACAGCCCGCACATAAAATTTGATCACAGCCCGCACATAGAATTTGATCACAGCCCGCACATAGCAGCCCGCACATAACATTTGATTCAGCTTCAAGCCGACAGTGAGCTGTGTGCATACCTGTCTCCCCGTCTCTGCACAGCTCACAGACACACGGCTCTGCAGTCGGCGGCCAGCGCGACATCTCGCGCTTCCCGGCGAGCTGGTGCTGTGATTGGCTCAGCGCATAAGAGCCAATCACAGCACCAGCTCGCCGGAAAGCGCGAGATCTCGGAAGCAGGAGAGAAGCAGCGCATCCTGACAGCCGAGCACTCGTTAGCGGCGAGCGCTGCTCACGGTGACAGGGACACAGCGTCACAGTGACAACGGGGCATGCAATCTCACCAGCCGGGCGGTAATTAAATTTACCCGGGCGCTCCGCCCGGCTGATTGATCCTAGGGAGAACACTGAAGTGATTTCATGAGCATTTTCAGTAGCGATTTTAAAAAGTCTACTCAATTTACCAGCGGTTGTGTAGCGATTAGCGTTTTTATTTCTGATTGGTCCTTTTAATGAATTTTGTTAGTGTGCAGTAATTTCAAAACGCTAGCAAAATCGCTCCGTGCAGGTTTTGATGAGCGATTTATGCCAGTGTTTATATACTTTACAATGCAGAAATGCTAATCACTGGCTGGGCATGCGGGCTGGCTGGGCATGCGGGCTGGCTGGGCATGCGGGCTGGCTGGGCATGCGGGCTGGCTGGGCAGCGGGCTGGCTGGGTACCTGGCTGGGCATGCGGGCTGGCTGGGCATGCGGGCTGGCGGGGCAGCGGGCTGGCTGGGTACCTGGCTGGGCAGCGGGCTGGCTGGGTCCCTGGCTGGGCATGCGGGCTGGCTGGGTCCCTGGCTGGGCATGCGGGCTGGCTGGGTCCCTGGCTGGGCATGCGGGCTGGCTGGGTACCTGGCTGGGCAGCGGGCTGGCTGGGTCGCGGGCTGGCTGGGTCCCTGGCTGGGCATGCGGGCTGGCTGGGGAGCGGGCTGGCTGGGTCCCTGGCTGGGCATGCGGGCTGGCTGGGTCCCTGGCTGGGCATGCGGGCTGGCTGGGTCCCTGGCTGGGCATGCGGGCTGGCTGGGTCCCTGGCTGGGCATGCGGGCTGGCTGGGTCCCTGGCTGGGCATGCGGGCTGGCTGGGTCCCTGGCTGGGCATGCGGGCTGGCTGGGTACCTGGCTGGGCATGCGGGCTGGCTGGGTACCTGGCTGGGCAGTGGACTGGCTGGGTACCTGGCTGGGCATGCGGGCTGGCTGGGTACCTGGCTGGGCATGCGGGCTGGCTGGGTACCTGGCTGAACATGCGGGCTGGCTGGGCAGCGGGCTGGCTGGGTCCCTGGCTGGGCATGCGGGCTGGCTGGGTCCCTGGCTGGGCATGCGGGCTGGCTGGGTCCCTGGCTGGGCATGCGGGCTGGCTGGGTCCCTGGCTGGGCATGCGGGCTGGCTGGGTCCCTGGCTGGGCATGCGGGCTGGCTGGGTCCCTGGCTGGGCATGCGGGCTGGCTGGGTCCCTGGCTGGGCAGCGGGCTGGCTGGGCATGCAGGCTGGCTGGGTCCCTGGCTGGGCAGCGGGCTGGCTGGGTCCCTGGCTGGGGAGCGGGCTGGCTGGGTCCCTGGCTGAGCATGCGGGCTGGCTGGGTACCTGGCTGGGCATGCGGGCTGGCTGGGTCCCTGGCTGGGCATGCGGGCTGGCTGGGTCCCTGGCTGGGCATGCGGGCTGGCTGGGTACCTACCTGGCTGGGCGAGCTGGCTCCTGGCTGGGTAGCTGGGCTGCAGTTGTCAGCGGCTCCTTCGCTTGTCTCCCCGGCTTTCCCCGAATCACTCCCGCCCTCCAGCAGAGTGGCAGCTGTAGGCCAGGACGTGATCCTGAACTCTGCATGCCGCCGCCTGGTCTAGTGACGTCACTAGACCAGGCGGCGGCATGCAGAGTTCAGGATCATGTCCTGGCCGGCCGCTGCCACTCTGCTGGAGGGGGGGGGTGAGCGAGTTCCCCTCATCTGTAGGTGCGCTCCCCCCATGACATTGCCATCCACCACATGATCTATAGGTGGCCGCCCCCCCCCCCCCCCAGGACCCGCCCATGGCACCGGCCCAAGGGTGCCTCTTAATAGATACGGCCCTGGTGCCGGAACCCCAGCTTGCACTCACTGTTGTCCTAATACGGCCACCTTGACAAAGGGGGTCCTTTGAGGCCCTGAAATGTTATTATAGGATGTCACACATCTACCACTTGGCCTACACTGAGTAAAGATGTTAAGTCAGATACAAATAATTGTGGCTTGCATTCAGATTTCATGCAAATCATATGCAGCTTGAAATCAAACCTATGAAAATCAACATGAGTTTATTATGATCGATCCGATTTTTCAAATGCTTATATTTTGCATGAAGTTATAAAGTAAGCATGAATGATGCTCTTTGACCTCTGAGGATAGTATGAGGTCTCTCACTTCTCTCTGAACATTACATGTGGTTAATTGGATTTGGAAAGTTAATGATTGATACCTGACAGCTGGTTCAATAATCAACTGTCAGGCAATTAATCACTAGTTTCTGAGTCAGCCCAGGGGAATTCCACTTCCTGTAAAGCTGAAATTTGCTCATCCCTGCTGGAAACCCTGAGCCTGCAGAAAATTGCTTAGATTATCCAGCATACTGTTAAAATCTCTGGGAGCAACTACTTGTTTGAGGAAAAGCCTTGCTCACAGTGGTGAGTTGCAGTGCGATGTAACAGCTGCTTTGTGGCTTACTGCAACGTTCACAGTGTGACTGGGTTGTGGCATTACCACTAAATGCAAGTGTTGACAGCTACCGTAAGGAATATTTTTCATTAACTGTATGCTTCACTGTATGCGACACAATGCAGCTGTAGCGTAGGGTACTACTTTTTCGTTCCATTGCGTTTTTGTCATGCAGGCAAAGCAACATTCCCTTGTGAACCTTCTTTTCCACAGACAGCTGAACTGCTAGCTTGTCCAGCAGTTCAGCCACTCGGCTGCCGGCCACAAGCATCGTTCAATCATTGTCCCCTTGCTTGCTTCCTTTGCTCGCTGGGCTGAGGACTTGGTCCTTGCTTCCCTCGCACAACTTTTATTTTAATTATATGTCCACTTGGATAGTGGCGATTGCATGACATAAACCTCGCCTAATCCCGATTTACCCTAACCCTAGTTCCCAGCCTGAGGCCCAGCGAGGGTAGCCAGCGGGCAATATCCACTATCAAAGGGGACATATTGCTAGAATAAAAAGTTGTCCCAGTGAAGCAAGGGCCTACCCTGCAGCCCAACAAGCGAAGCAAACGGGCAAGGGGCCAATGATTCCAGCAAAGCAAGTTATTTCAATAAAATGCATAAATAACAAAATTAAAATGAATAATTGACAATATCCTTAAAGGGGAACTGAAGAGTGAGGTATATGGAGGCTGTCATGTTTATTTCCTTTTAATCAATACCAGTTGCCTGGCAGCCCTGCTGGTCTATTTCTCTGCAGTAGTATCTGATTAAAACCAGAAACAAGCATGCAGCTAGTCTTGTCAGATCAGACTTATAAGTCTGAACCACTGAAACACCTGATCTGCTGCATGCTTATTCAGGGGCTATGGCTAATAGTATTAGAGGCAGAGGATCAGCAGGGCTGCCAGGCAACTGGTATTGTCTAAAAGGAAATAAACATGACAGCCTCCATATACCTCTCTCTTCAGTTCCCCTTTAAGGCTGCTTTCACGGTGGGACGTTACAGGCGCACGTTAGATCTGACAATAATGTCAGAAACACATGATATGCTGCATGCTTGTTCAGAGTCTATGGCTAAAAGTATTAGAGGCAGAGGTTCAGCAGGACAGCCAGGCAACTGGTATTGTTTAAAAGGAAGTAAATATGACAGCCTCCATATCACTCTCGTTACAGTAGTCATAGAACAGAATAAAAAATCCTATAATAATCCTAATATTTGTACAGTGCTTTTCTCCTGTTGGACTCAGTGCTCAAGAGCTGCATCATTAAGGGCGTGCTCAAGGGTCCACCCTGCAGTGTTAGGAAGTCTCTTGCCCTAGGATTTCTTACTGAATAGGCACTGACCCTAGCCAGGATTTGAACCTGGAAAATGCAGGTTAACATACCAACGCAGGCGTTTATTTCTATGTGTGTCCTGGCTGCACTGGAAAATGCAGTAAATTGCACATAGATGTCTATAGTGTGATTGAGCCCTGGAACATGGAGCGCTTTTCCTTCCAAATTGTCACACACTTCTCAGTGTTGGGCAGCACTGGACTGTGACCATCAAAGGCCTGGGAAAGTGTTTGCAGATGATCTGGACACTTCATCTGCTTATCTGAAAGGAATGTCCCAGAGCAATCCTACCTCTAAAGTAAACTTCAGTCTCCTGCTCCTCCTCCCCCTTTAGGCTAACAGACATGTACGTATTATTCTGGAAAGGAACACCACATCCAAGCCAGCAGTTACTAGCACACCCTTCAAAGCTGTTACATTACACACATTTCACTTCCTTCTGTCTCTAGTCTTTAATTAAACAGCACAGTTACAATATAACGTTTTCTTTGGAACACTGTAAAAGTTATACAGTAACTTTTGACTGATCTTTGAATTTGAAATAATTAAAATAGTCTTGACCAGAAATGAGGCTAAAGGTGGCCATACACTGGCCCGATTTGCACCCGTTTCGACAGCAGATTCGATCACTGGGATCGAATCTGCTGCCAATCGTTCACGCTACACGCCAAATTTCGATCCTTTCCGTCCGATCCCGTCGATCACGCCGAGCGGAAAATAACCGTCGATCGCCCGCGGGTAAAGAGCGCATCGCTAGCGGCGTTCGAGTGCCCGACGACCACCGCAATAGAGCCGCAATACATTACCTGCTCCGCCGGCAAGACTCCCGGGTCTCCGCTCTTCTCCGTCTCCGTCTCCGCTCTGGTCTGGTCTCCGGCATGCTTCCCTTCTTCCTGTCCCGGCAGGAAGTTTAAACAGTAGAGGGCGCTCTACTGTTTAAACTTCCCCCAGACAGGAAGAAGGGAAGCATGCCGGAGACCAGAGCAGACCAGAGCAGAGACGGAGAAGAAGAGCGGTGACCGGGGGCAGTCGCACGAGCGGAGCAGGTAATGTATGCGGGCGGGGGGAGCGGCGGCAGCACCACCACAACAGATTGTGATCGGTTTCAGGCTGAAATCGGTTCACAATCTGTTTGCAGTAAAGGTAGCCATACGATCCTTCTCTGATCAGATTCGATCAGATAGGGATCTGTCTGTTGGTCGAATCTGATGGCAAATCGACCAGTGTATGGCTACGTTAAGATTTGACTACATCATTACTTGCTTCACAGGAAGTGGGACTACTATTGACAGAACTGAAACTTTGCACAGGGCTGATCAGCAGTGGAGTAGCAATAGGGGTTGCAGAGTTCTCGACCACACTGGGGCCAGAGGGGCCCTTCCTCAACTGCAGTATTAGTACTTTTTATTATGTGTGATTTTGGAAAATACACAAAGAGTTTGCTCCCAGCCTGAACCTTCTAAATCCGATTAGTCAAGTGCAAAGATCCAGTTCAGCCCAGGGAAACCCAACCCTTGCTTGGTGTAGAGCAAGAGAAACTGCCTTGTCCAAATTTCACTCTAGTTGTCAAATAATGAATGGAACATTTTTTTGTTTCTGTGATATAGTACAAACCTGAAACACAAAGTTCAATGGAAATTCCTCTGTTGAGAAAACCTCAGTGCTTTATGCTGGGAATACACGGTTCATTTCTGGCACTCGATTCTCCTCTTGATTGTTTTTGCCGCTCGATTCTGCAGTCTATTCTCTTATCTTCAGCTCGTTTTTCTTATCTTTTTCCATTCATTTCGATCAGAAATCGAGCGGGAGATCGGACATGTTGGAAATTATCTATCGAACCATCTAATCGCCTCAAAAACAGTGTATTCCCAGCATTATAATTTGGCTGTGTGTTGTACAAACATTCAGGCCGGTTTCACACGGTATATCTGCGGGTGTGGGGTGGTGCTCCCTGCAGATGAGGTGCGGCCGATGGCCAAGCAGGAAGTGATGCTCACTTCCTGTGGCCGATTTGATGACGTGCGTGGAAGTGTATTGCTAAAATGCACTTCTTCTGCGCATGAGCAACGTGTAAAAGCACTCGTTTTAAAACACACCTGCCACCATAGACTTTATTGACTTCCGGTCCACTGCAGGTTGCAGGGTAACGTATGTTGGCCCCCGTGTTAGATTAGCTGCTACCGCTGCACAGCCTCGTGTGTAGTGTGATATGCACCCTAGACTCTAATTGCCCTAGCGTTAGGCTGCAGTAAAATGATGCACCGCACCAGTGTGAAAGGCCCCTAGGACTACTTCGCATGCACAGCCATGAGCCTTGTGCTCCCTGATTTAGCTCCCACTGTCGGGAGTGCTCTGCGCATGTGCAGTAGCGATCTCCCCGTGCTGTGCATGCGCAGAATGCTGCCGTGCGCAGGGGCGTGATTAGGAGGCGTTTGGCCAGCCATCTTTGAGGGGGTCACAACTACTCACTGGAGGGTCTCAGAAGGATGGCACATACACAGGATGACTGCAGGGGACTGATTTCCTTTAAGACAACTTCTAATAATAATAATCATAATGTCGTGGAAAACAGGCAGAAAAACTGCACTGTAGTAGTGTATTTACACACAGTATTTTTTTTTAATAGCAGTGAGGCCCCATTCGCACCTAAAAGCGAAAAGGCAAGCGATTTGCGGTTTTGTGCATTTTTTTTCCTCTCCTGGCACTCCACTGCATGCTGCGTTTTTGTAAAAGGCGCTTTTTCAGAGCGGTTTTGTAATTCACTCCCTGGCACAAGTCAGGCAGTGAACCCTTTGACCCGGAAAATAATAAATACGATGTATTTATTCTTACAAACGCAAATGCAATACAGGCACCGCTTTGCTGAGCGGATCGGAAACTAACCGCTCAGCTGTGATCTCTCTCATAGGGAATTATTGTGCAATAGTTTTGTGAAAAAAAGGCAGAAAACTGTGAACGGGCCCTGAGTAGCTCTAAACAAAGGGTTACTCTCTCAATTGGAGTAGTGCTGCTGTTGCCAAAGATGCATGGAAAAGCAATTTCAGTTTTTTGGAAATTTCTAGCTGGCTGCAGATTGCAATGGAATGATAATTCTTTAACCACCTTAGCGGTATGGACGAGCTCAGCTCGTCCAGTACCGCCAGAGGGTGCCGCTCAGGCCCTGCTGGGCCGATTTTGTTCAAATAAAGTGCAGCACACGCAGCCGGCACTTTGCCAGCCGCGTGTGCTGCCTGATCGCCGCCGCTCTGCGGCGATCCGCCGCGAGCAGCGGCGAAAGAGGGTCCCCCCAGCCGCCTGAGCCCTGCGCAGCCGGAGCAAATAGTTCCGGCCAGCGCTAAGGGCTGGATCGGAGGCGGCTGACGTCAGGACGTCGGCTGACGTCCATGACGTCACTCCGCTCGTCGCCATGGCGACGAAGTAAGCAAAACACGGAAGGCCGCTCATTGCGGCCTTCCGTGTTACTTTTGGCCGCCGGAGGCGATCAGAAGAACGCCTCCGGAGCGCCATCTAGTGGGCTTTCATGCAGCCGACTTTCAGTTGGCTGCATGAAATAGTTTTTTTTTAATTTAAAAAAACCCTCCCGCAGCCGCCCTGGCGATCTTAATAGAACGCCAGGGTGGTTAATAACCTTTAGTTTCAAGAAAACTCGAGCAACACCAAGATATTTTTATGAAAAAAATTCCAATAAAATGCAAATTCAGGTTCAACAGGAGCTGGAATTTATATAAACAGTACGTCATTTCTGCTAACAGCCACACTGCGTTACTGAAAATTTGATGAGATATTCTAGGGATTAAATTGTCACACCAATATTCTTCACCAGTATTGTATGTTACATTTTATAACTCCTTTTCACAAGAATCTACCTACAAAAAGAAGATTCGGGCTACGTTCAGTGACACGATGCATAGGCTGTAAAAACAGGAATGCAACACAACAGAGGGGAGCATTGCTCGTTATACATTTTACCTGCTTGCTGGTCACGAGCGCCTTTTGGCTGCAGTTTCTTGCATGGCATTGGTAGTTTGGGTAACCCCATGCTTTGACATTAGGGGAAAAGGTTAGAGTTGGGCAGCAGGAAGAGATTACCATTGCTAGAGAGGTTAGGTTTTGCTAGGCAATAGCAACAGTGCTGAAAATTTTGCACCGATGCCTTAAGGCCCATACTCACGGGGGACGGCCGTCGCCGCAACCGCGTGGCACGCGCGTGTTGCGGCGACAGTTCCCCCATGTGTATGATGCGCGCGCCCCGAACCGTCGCCCGTCGGAGCTGTCGCCAGGCGATTGACATGTTCAATCGCCGGCTACAGTCGTCGCCGCAACCTCGCCGGAACTGTCGCTAGCCCCGCATGTGTATGCGGGCTAGCGACAGCTACCCACACACACCACACGGAGCTTCCGGCGGGGGGGAGGAAACTCGGCGACAGCTTCCGCCGCATCGCTAATCCCTCTGCTGCCGTGTGGATGCAGAGGGACTTGGTGACAAGCTGTCGCCGAACTGTCGCGCACACGCTCCCGTGTGCGGCGACAGCTACAATTGTACCCCCGTGGGTACTTAGCTTTAGATGTTGAGTGCGACCATACAGTGAAGCATGCAGTACAGTGAAAGTATGCTTCAATGCCATTGTAAACATGCATGTTGTCTGGTAAATGCACAGCATGTTGTGTACGTTACTTCGACGGAACCCACCTGATGTGAATGTCTCATAGAAATATCATGCTTTGCGGTGAGATGCCATGATATTGTCCGATCTGGCAGAACACACAGATTCAGTGTGAAATTAATTTTAGGGGTAGGGGTATGACCTTAGGAAGAGGTTAACATATGGGGGGGGAGGGGGGGGTAGAGGTTTAGCTTTTGCTGTCATATATGGCATTGTTATGCTACGTACCCACTCTGCAATTTTTGTAAGCAAATTTTTTTGTGTGACCGGTGACTTTTTTTTTTTTTTTTTTCCTGTGCGATAAGCGATTTGTTTCTGCGATTCCGGGATGTGGGTATGTGTGGGCGATTAAGCGAACAACATTTTGTGACACGTGGCGATTACGACCATCATGGCGAATTGAATCTTTAAGGTCCCTGACTACTCCCACGCAAAGTGCCGCGATTGTTTGAATTCTCGTTTGTGCCCATCGTGTACCGTCGCGTGTTTCCACGGATAGGAAGATGGATTGGGGAATTCTTGTTCGCCGGGCGGCTTCGCTTGAGATAAGGAACAAGGAGAAAAATGTCTGCCCCAAAAGCTTTCCTCCTAATGCCAGGATTGGCTAGGCTGCCTCTGTGTTTGCAGCGGGGAAGGTGCTATTTCTAAGATGACCATGCAGACACGGAAACTGCCCAGCTCTGTGGTAAACCCTTGCTCTTTGACATTACAAGCCAAAATCTATTATTTTTTTTATTAACCATGCTTGCCCCTTTGTTACAGTTTTCGTGCTCTCCCCAGTCAGTGCAATCAGATCCTATGATGCATTGCACCTTTCTGGGACTTCCTTTCATTATAAACACATTACAGTGTAGAAATGTCGAACTGGTTCTTGTGAGAATGAGGTAGTTAGGATCCCAGCCCTTGCCTTAGGCAACAGTTATCCCCATCCCCTTCCTCTTAGGATGAATATTAATATTCATCTTACTTCATCACTGCTTTTGTAGCCAGTGACATTTCTCTTTTAGCTTGTATCAATATTGTTAGTTCTGCTGGTATTTTTACAATTCTGTCTTGCCAACAGACAGCAGAGAGAAATGTACTCACAATCAGAGGGACAAGTCATACTGTAAATAGATCATGTAATAAGATTACTGGGTGGGAAGAAGATTTGGATAACACTGCAAGCCAAGCCAACAGCCCTCTGATCCTTGACCTTCTGTGTGTCAGCTACAAAGACGTTTCTTTACATTTTATAAACTTCCACTAAACCTTTACCAAAACAATCAGGCTGCATATTTACTATATGTTATAGTGGCACTTCTTATTTTAATTCCAGCTATAAGTGGTGATTGGTGAAATATTTGCAGCTGTGAAATCTCTATCTTGTTGCTTCTTATTAGAAAAGGTTAGAGTTGGGCAGCAGGGAGGGATTACCATTGCTAGAGAGGTTAGCTTTTGCCATCAGGGTCTTTCCACACTGTGCGTTGAGAGGCAATCGCAAAAGTGCTGAAAATGTTGCACCAATGCTTTCCTGGAATCCCATATTATATCTCACAGCAAAATGGAATGGAGCACAGACCAGTTCTAAGTAGGATTGGTGCTGTATATAAACATGTTAATCTTCTCATACTACATGTCACTTCAGGAACCCCTTAAAGATAAATAAATAAAAACATCCAGACCAGATTTGCAGGATCACTTATCTTACAACAGGAAGTAGTTATGGCAAGTCTATACCTGTATTTATCCACTTCTGCTAAATGGACATTTATAAACATCTTTGTTTAGTTCACTGTTAGTGCACATAGGAAGTTTATAAAAGTCCTGTTTTTTCTGCACTGCAGGTCATGGTAACATGCACACAATTTAACTCTTCAGTCCATGGCATGGTTGAAGTGGTTAAAGAGGGCTTGGACATCCACCGCTGTAATTACCAGGTAATTCTGACTGCCATCTGGAATCAGGGAAATAATTATTTCCCTTTTAGGGCTGATTGGCCAAGCTTTGTAAAGGTTCTCATACATCTAGCAATGTATGGGCAGATTGACTAATAGACAGATCTCTCTCTCATGGGGCAGCACGGTGGCATAGTGGTTAGCGCTCTCGCCTTGCAAGCACTGGGTCCCGGTTCGAATCCCAGCCAGGTTAACATCTGCAAGAAGTTTGTATGTTCTCCCGTATCTGTGTGGGTTTCCTCTGTGCACTCTGGTTTCCTCCCACATCCCAAAAACATACAGATAAGTTAATTTGCTTCCTCCCAAAAAATTGGCCCTAGACCATACATGCACTACACGATACATATGACTATGGTAGGGACTAGATTGTGAGCCTCTGAGGGCCAAGACAATATACTCTGTACAGCCCTGCGTAATATGTCGGCGCTATATAAATACTTAAATGAAGAAATCGTATCTAATCAGAGAGAGATCTGTTGGCTGCCCATGCACTGTAGGCCTATTCGCAATCGATATCAACATGCAGTCTCTTTGGAATCGGCCTCGTGGCGCCGCTTGACCACTTCCGCTGCTGTCCCCTCAAATGTAAAAGTGACCTGGTGCTTCTTGTTTCAATCTTGCTGCCATAGGCTAATATTCGGCAGTGCCTTAGGACATCATTACATTAGTATAGGGAAGCCAAGATTGCAGCAGGTGGCATTTGAAATAGAACAGGTGCCGAGCCTGGCTGTGAAGGTGTTGGCTGTTACTGTATCAGAGATCAGGCCGCTCCCTCCATTCAGCAATATTTTATTTTTACTGTTGAAAGAGGGGTGGGAAGTAGAAAGTGGGTGCTGGTTTGTTTAAATAAGCTTTATTCATTATGTTACAAGTAACAACCATGTAACTAACAACTTCATTGTGCATTAGTTTTGTTGGAAGGGCCACATAAACACTTCCTTCATGGCCATGGGCATCCGCACAAATGGCAAAACCGGGCATCTGCCCGACCCTGGCCGCCCGCTGCCCCCACCCCCTGGCCGCATGCCCGGGCAGCCAGCAAGAGGGGAGCAGCGCAGAGAAGAGGGGAAAGCTATGTGCGGACAGCGGGGAAGGGCGGACGTCTCCCCCCCCCCCCCTTTCCCTCACTTTAGGGGGCTTTCCCTCCCTTGCTCTCCCCTCCGGAGTCCGGAACGAAGTGTGCAGCGGCTGGGCAGGGGTATATGTGCCCAGTATATGTAGGCAGGGGTATATGTGCCCAGTATATGTAGGCAGGGGCATATGTGCCCAGAATAAGTAGCCAGGTGTATATGTCCCAGTATATGTAGGCAGGTGTATATGTGCCCAGTATATGTAGTTGGAGGTATATGTCCCCAGAATAAGTAGCCAGGTGTGCCCCCAGCAGGAGGGGAGCAGCGCAGAGAAGAGGGAAAGCTATGTGCGGACAGCGGGGAAGGGTGGACGTCTCCCCCCCCCCCCCCCCCTTTCACTCACCTTAGGGGGCTTTCCCTCTCTTGCTCTCCCCTCCGGAGTCCGGATCGAAGTGTGCAGTGGCTGGGCAGCCGGCGGAACTTACCTCGTCTCGTCGCAGGCGCCGGATGGATTAGCCGCTACTCTGGTCTGGTCCAGACCAGAGTGCGGCACCAGAACTTCCGCGCAGGAGCGAGACGAGGTAAGTCCCGCCCACTGCCCAGCCGCTGCACACTTCCTTCCGGACTCCGGAGGGGAGAGCGAGGGAGGGAAAGCCCCCTAAGGTGAGTGATGGGGGGGGGAGACGTCCGCCCTTCCCCGCTGTCCGCACATAGCTTTCCCTCTTCTCTGCGCTGCTCCCCTCCTGCTGGGGGCACACCTGGCTACTTATTCTGGGGACATATACCTCCAACTACATATACTGGGCACATATACCCCTGCCTACATATACTGGGACATATACACCTGGCTACTTATTCTGGGCACATATACCCCTGCCTACATATACTGGGCACATATACCCCTGTCTACATATACTGGGACATATACACCTGGCTACTTATTCTAGGGACATATACCCCTGCCTACATATACTGGGCACATATACCCCTGGCTATGTATACTGGGCACATATACCCCTGGCTATATATACTGGGCACATATACCCCTGGCTATATATACTGGGCACATATACCCCTGGCTATATATACTGGGCACATATACCCCTGGCTACATATACTGGGCACATATACCCCTCGCTACATATACTGGGCACATATACCCCTGGCTACATGTACTGGGCACATATACCCCTGGCTACATATACTGGGCACATATACCCCTGGCTACATGTACTGGGCACATATACCCCTGGCTACATATACTGGGCACATATACCCCTGGCTACATTTACTGGGCACATATACCCCTGGCTACATATACTGGGCACGTATACCCCTGCCTACATATACTGGGCACGTATACCCCTGACTACATATACTGGGCACGTATACCCCTGACTACATATACTGGGCACCTATACCCCTGACTACATATACTGGGCACCTATACTCCTGACTACATATACTGGGCACCTATACTCCTGACTACATATACTGGGCACGTATACCCCTGACTACATATACTGGGCACGTATACCCCTGGCTACATATACTGGGCACATATACTGGGCACATATACCCCTGGCTACATATACTGGGCACATATACCCCTGGCTACATATACTGGGCACATATACCCCTGGCTACATATACTGGGCACATATACCCCTGGCTACATATACTGGGGACATATGCACCTGCCTACATATACTGGGACATATACACCTGACTACATATACTGGGCACATATACCCATGACTACATATACTGGGCACATATACCCCTGCCTACATATATTGGGGCACATATACCCCTGCCTACATATACTGGGCACATATACCCCTGCCTACATATACTGGGGTCATCTATACCTCCTGGCTACATATACTGGGGACCTATACCCCTGGCTACATATACTGGGGACCTATACCCCTGACTACATATACTGGGGACCTATACCCCTGACTACCTATACTGGGGACCTATACCCCTGACTACCTATACTGGGGACCTATACCCCTGACTACGTATACTGGGGACCTATACCCCTGACTACGTATACTGGGGACCTATACCCCTGACTACGTATACTGGGGACCTATACCCCTGACTACGTATACTGGGGACCTATACCCCTGACTACGTATACTGGGGACCTATACCCCTGACTACATATACTGGGGACCTATACCCCTGACTACATATACTGGGCACATATACCCCTGACTACATATACTGGGCACATATACCCCTGACTACATATACTGGGCACATATACCCCTGACTACCTGTTCTGGGGACATCTATACCGCTGGCCACCTATTCTGGGGCTACCTATTTTTGGGGAACCACTGCTGTCAGATTAAGTGTTATGGTATTATGCTACCATATTAAGCTGGCATTCTGCCTATTTATGTGAAATGCTGTCTATGTATGTGCCTCATGACTGCTGAATTTGTCTTGTTGGGGGCCTCATGATTTGTTGGGGGCCTCAAGATTGCTGAATTTGTCTTGTTGGGGGCCTCGTGATTGCTGAATTTGTCTTGTTGGAGGCCTCATGATTGCTGAATTTGTCTTGTTGGGGGCCTCATGATTGCTAACTGCGAGACTATGGAAATAGCTGAATCCTCATCATATGAGACAATAGCATTAAACCTACTTTTTCCGCTTTTTAAAACCGAAAATGAAACTGGGAGGTTCTAAAAAAAAAAATGAATACATTTTTCAGGAGTAGGATGTATGAAATTGTTTATCTTCACAGTTTATTTTCAACTTGGATTTTCCATAATGTTCATGTATGAGTTAAAACGTTTATATTTAGTTTAAATTGCTGTTGGCACTTTGTGATAGTAAAGTGACTTTGCAGTTTGGACACTCGACCTCCAAAAGGTTCGCCACCACTGTCCTAATTGAATGTCCCACCATTGCTTAGTTCATGTAAACTTGTCTCCACCCACAACTACACCCAAATTTTGGTAAATGACCACACCCACTTTTCAATGCGCTACGCGCGCCTCACACCACCCCGAATTTTTGGCACGGCGCGCTGTACACGCCGCTCCTCTTCTTCCTCCCCCCCCCCCTTTTTGCCCCCCCCCCCCCCCCCTTGGAAAATTTTCTGCGGACGCCCATGTTCATGGCCCACTATGTATGATGTTGATGCTTTCTAGTTTCTATACCATACAGACTTTTGCTTCCATTTATTGCTAATAAGGGCTAAGGAGCCAGAAATGACTGTATTCAAGCTGTGCACATCTTTGTATGTATTAGGCGGTGACTGCAATAAAATAGCAGTTCAGTATGTACAGTTTGCTACTGATGGCCAAGTAACTCATATAACTCCATCCAGTGTTAAGGGCAGAACAATGCTGAACTTTTCTCATTTGTTTTTATAACTTTAATTTGTAATGAAGTTTCATGAATGGGATGGAGTAACAGCCGTGGCCCCTTATAGGCCACTTATACTAGGGTTATTTACACACTGAAAATAATGAGGTGTCATTCATAGCTCTAACTGCATCTAACAGAAAACAGTGGCAGCTATTCTGTTCTCCATACAAGCACTTAGTGTGTAAAATCATTATTAAAGGAGATTGTACAGGAGAAAAAGCCTTCTTAATCAACCCCTTTGGCTACTTCAGATGGTTATATTATGTGGTATCTTGTGCATACTGTTAAAGTGGAATTCTGGGAATCAGGAAACTTGCTATACAGCTCACACTCCCTGTGAACAGAAAACCTGTGGCATCTGGAGGTGCCTGGCTCTTCTACTGACCACATATGCTATTGCTCCGTTGTTATTGCCTGATGAAGCGGGATCAAACCTGTGAAACGCGTTGCATATTTGGAGTTCATAAATAAAATATATTGACTGTCTTTACTACAGTCATTGTGTGTCTACTTGGAGGAGGTAAGTCCACCACTACCTCCTCTATTTACCAAGAATTTGGTTTTTGAAGCTCATTTAGCTTCCTTTTATCCTTTTGGCGCCTCTGTTCTCCTGCATAATATTGAGTCCACCCTGGGTGGAGGGTTGAACCCCCTTTTTCTCATCTACAGAGAGCGACGTCTTATTCCTGAGTGGGGTCAGGAAAATCTCCCCACCTGCCTTTACAGTGGTTGCCTAATGGTAACCCTGGTTTGTGAGTATTACTAATTTACTCTATCTAGTAACCATTTACCAGTACATATTACACTATTGGGGCTCTTGGTGTTCCTTGTTATCAGTTTTGCTTATTGATCATTTCAAAAGGATATGGTAAATATCTAATAACTAGTTGGCTTGAGCTGCATTACAAAATGATCCATAAGGGCCTCTCCACATAGGTGGCAGTGCATACAGCTGTTTACTGATGAAAGATGCAGTAGAGTTCAGAGCGGTGAGTGACTAGGGCTGCCCACCTCCACCTAAAAAAGCACCTGGGCGCATTTTTTTCAGTGTAACATTGTTCTGCTGACAGCGAAAATAAGAGCTCTGATGAATGGGGAGTCTGGGCAGTAGGAGGTACGAGATGGTGCAGAGTGCTGTGCAGAGCTCTGATTGACTTTTACTGTGATCAGGCCCTAAATATATGCTTGTGATCCTGGCCCAGTTGCAGAGCATATTAATATTTGTATTCCTGGAATTGCTATAGATTCAGTGCTCAGGATTGCAGTGTATATCTTACTATGGAATGTTGATTGCAGACATGGTGACTTGGAGTACTTACTGCATTGTTTGTCTTGTGTGAAGGCAATGTCAAATTCCTTCAAGGAAATTGCATCCACTGTGCTGGTGCATTGTCTTCTCTTTCAGATATAGCATATACTGTACACAAAGGTTGTTCCTCAGCAAAGCTTTGTGCTGAAATGTAAAGAATACAGAGTTCATGGTAAACATCGCTACATTTCCAGAATTATGTAACGCACTGCTTCACAACAGTCTGTCGCTCTTATTACTCATCCTCATACCATGGCAGATCTTTACTGATTACCCCCTGGTGTGCGTACATTTATCTCTGATACATACTAAAGAGTCTGCTGTTATTGCCAGTAACCCCCTACGTGTGTGTGAATTTTTCCTGCATAGCCCATCTGTTCTTAAGTTATTATACGTACTTGATGTAGTTTTCTGTAAGAGTTATTGGGGAAGCTGATGCCGCGTTTTAGAAGGCAAAAGGGTCCTTAAAGGACTATAATGTACACCAGATTTCTCTAGATTGCTCTGACTTTGGACAGAAGCAAGCCCTGGCCCCACACTGAGACATTCTCCTGGAGTGGAATGGGCAGATAACCTGTTTAAATGGTGTTGCATAAGGCCTCTTTCAGACGGGAGGATGAACTGCGCGCTTGCTGAGCGGTTCAGCATCCCATCTGCCAGGTCTGTGGAGTCTGTACAAAAATCATCTGACTCCGACTCCTCAGTTTTTATGAAACCGCTGACTCCGGCTCTGACTCCAGGTACCCAAAATTACTGACTCCTGGACTCCCGACTCCCACTTAATCAGTTGGTACACATTTTTTTTCTTCTCCATAGCAGTGCATTGTGAAACAGATTTCAGTTAAAACACGTTAACTGTGAACTGTGCCATAGGAAAACATGGGCATTACTTTGAAATGACAACTGATTTTCAGTTATAACTGAGAGCAACTGATTAAGTGTAAAGGAGGCCTCAGGGCCTGTTTCCACTACACGCAGATTGGATGCAGAAAAACTGACTCCAATGAAAGCCTATGGGCGTTTCCACTAAACGCGATTTTTCTGATGCAGATTTTCCCATAGGCATTCATTGGAGTCAGTTTTTCTGCATCCATTCTGCATCCAATCTGCGTGTAGTGAAAACAGGCCCTCAGTCTAATTCTTACCAGGGCTGTGGATTTGGACAAAAAAAACCCAACCGACTCTGACTCTCTACTCCCGGCTCCTCAGTTTATGAAACCTCCAACTCCGACTTCAGGTACCCAAAATGACTCCAACTCCAAAGCCCTGGTCTGCCGCCCGCCAGTGCAATTCAGGTGCAGTTTTTAAATGCAGCCAAATTTCAGCAGTAGTAACACTACACCAGTCAAGCGGTGACACGTGGTGGTATAACAGGGTGCAGATGACTGCGACCTGTTGAGTCTGAGTGTGGCTGCGCTCAGATCTGGCTCTATGGTAGGGATCTCCTGTCTAGCACCGCTATCAAGCATTAGCAAGTGCCTGGCCATTGCTGGAGAGCAGCTGATGGACGGTGAATTCACTGCCTGTCAGCTGAAAGAAGCCTTCATTATTACCATTAGCCCCAACATATTCTGTGCCGTTTTAAGTAAAAAAAAAACATGAGGTACATAAAAATAATACAGGCAATGGTATACACCAATATAAAAAAAACACAGAATTGGTGCAAAATACAGAATGGGTAATTGCAGTGACAAAAGTAACACGATGAATAAAATGTATAACAAATTCCAAGACACAAAAGGGTGAGAGCCTTGTCCTTGAGCTTACAATCTAATGGAATGGGGGAAGGGGGGGGAGGATGTCAAGAGGTGGGGTGGTATACAATATTCATACCTAGAGGCAGCATGCTTTTAGGTTGTCTAGTAGGAGTGCAACTTGGTCAGAGGTTGAAGGGGACCTGGCCTAAGGTAGAGTGTAGGCTTGTCAGAAAAAGTGAGTTTTGCGGGAGCGTTTACTGATATCAAAGTTTGGAGAGTGATGGATGTGTTGTGAAAGGGCATTCCAGAGAAGGTGTAAAGCACATGCGAAATCTTGTATACATAAATGCGAGGAGGTGATTCTAGCAAGTAATTCAGGTCCAAGATCTAATTCTATATACACACATTTAAGTTTGTTGCCCAAAATTATCATTTGTAAATGCGTCGGATGGAGATTATGAATTGTAACACTATTGGCCTCTGAAGAAGTCTGGCCTTGATCTCTCCTTCCTCCTGTTCCCAACATTCTATCCGTGCGTGCTTCTGAAACTTTATTACAAAAGGACTGGATTGTTTCATACATACAGGCCCTGTAATCATTTCTGTTTTCATGGATACTTTCCCTTCACTGGGCAACCAGAACCAGCTTGTGAAGCACCCCACCTTTGGTCTAATGCCAGCACTCTCTCTACTTGATCCATTATTATCATTTAGTATCTATATAGTGCTGACACCTTCTGCAGTGCTTCACAGAGTGTGTGTGTATATGTGTGTATGTATGTATGTACATATATACATATATATATATATATATATATATATATATATATATATCTATATATCTATATATATATATCTATATATCTATATATATCTATATATATATATATATATATATATCTATATATATATATCTCTATCAAAGTCATATGTCCATAGCCAATTTAGGGGAAGTCCATTAACTATGATTTTGGGATGTGGGCGGAAACCCAGCCTGACATTGGGACAACATACAAACTACATGCAGATGGTGCTCTGGCTGGGATTTGAACTGGGAACCCAGTGCCATGCAGTATTCCATCATGTTGGCCCCATACAGGTGTCTCCTCCTACAATCTGCTAAGCTGCAAAATCCTTGACAGTTTTTGTTTCCCACCCCAAAGCACAGGACAGACTGTTAAGAAGATAAACCGACAGCAAATCTGCACTTAAAGGACCACTATTGTGAAAAAGTAAGCAGTTAAAATATGACAGAACCGACTGGTTTCAGACCAGTCCATCTCCTCATAGAGGATTCTCAGGGTTTTCTTTGTTTTTAACAGCATTTCCTGAACAGCAGTTTAACTGCCAAAATAGTAAGATACCAGCCGGCCTCCCTACTCACTTGCACACTATTATGTCAGTTAGACTTTGCAACTTCTGTTCAGGAAATGCTGTTGAAAACAAAGGAAAACCTGAGAATCCCCCATGAAGCGATGGACTGGCCCAAAACCTGTTGGTTCTCTTTTAAAGAGAAACTCCAACCTAGAATTGAACTTTATCCCAATCAGTAGCTGATACCCCCTTTTACATGAGAAATATAATGCTTTTCACAAACAGACCATCAGGGGGCGCTGTATGGCCGATTTTGTGCTGAAACCCCTCCCACAAGAAGCTCTGGGACCTCGGTACTCTGGGCAAACTGCCACAATGTAATAAGGTTCACAGACAGGAATTAGCTGTTTACAGCTGTCTCTAACAGCCAAAACAGCTAGGAGCAGCTACATAACCTGCCCACAGTAACAATGTCACCATGTAATAAATGTCAAAGTGTAAATCGGGGAGAGGAAAGATTTTACAATGAGCAAACACTGACTAAATCATTTATACATAATTATGGTAAAAAAATTAAGCACTTTTTTACTACATTATTTTCACTGGAGTTCCTCTTTAACTGCCTAGTTTTTTTTTTTTTTTTTGCGATAGTGGTCCTTTTATTATTATTATTATTATTATTATTATTATTATTATTATTATTATTTATTGTATTTATATAGCGCCAACATATTACGCAGCGCTGCACAATAGATAAAAGGGTTAACATACAAGGTAGGACATACAGGAAACTCACAACAAAACAAGATCATGCAAATGATTTGATAATACAGTGTCATAGGTCAAAATAGAGACTGTTCTAGTCCACAAGAGGGGTGATTGTCAGTAAGATTGCATAGTCAAGCTGGAAACACTAAGGGAGATGGCCCTGCCAGAGGCTTACAATCTAAAGGGTGGGGGTGGAGACAATAGGTGTATCTGTTGAGAGGGTGTCTAACAGAACATATTATGGTGCTGGTGTAGGGGGGTATGCGAGCATGAAAGGGTGAGTCTTGAGAGCTTGTGTGAAGGTATTAAAGGTTGGGGCGAGTCCGGTGGCTGGAGGGAGTGAGTTCCAGAGAGCAGCTTATTGCGGGTGGACCTGGAATTCCAGAGGCCACAGGAAACACGGAGCGAATGCCTAGGGGTAGGATGGATAGGAATAAGGTTATGCCGAGGGGGTGTGTGGGTAGAGTTTGGGGGGGAGGGAAGGGAGGTGCATGGGGGTTGAGGGCCAAAAGGGAGTCTAAGGACAGAAGGGGAGAGAGTGCGGGGAAACAGAAGGGGGAGAAGCTGTAGAAGGAGGTGGAGTTAGAGCATGTGGTGATGGGGGAGAGCGAGATGGGGAGGGAGATAGCTTGGAAATGGTGGAGGGGTAAGGGAGTGAATAGGAGGGAACATTTTGTACTGATGGGAAAAGGTAGGATGGGGTGTGGAGAGTGGAAGCATAGACAGGGGGACAGCAGTTAGACCAAGATGAGATAAATGTCACCAATGATGTGGCTGAAGGGGTTCAGCAAAGTTGCATCAGTAATCAATCTGGTAAGGAGTAGTCCACAGGAGATCAGCAGTGAAGTTGGCAGAACATCAATGATGGCAAAAAAAACCCCAATGCATCTCTCAAAATGATCAGAAACCATTGTTTTGGGTGGCGGTTATCCTAGGTGTGTGTGTAGCTTCAGTATCTGTCAGGTCTTCTCTGATGGTGAGGATGTTGCCCTACAGACAGATACCAGGTTGTGGCCACAATATACCTAAAATGGCCCATACTCACGGGCTACAAATGTCGCCGCAACACGCAGCGCGCGTGTGTTGCAGCGACAGGTCGCCCGTGAGTATGCGGCGTTGCACGGGCGCGCACCCCAAACTATTCTTTCACACTATTTTTCAATCTCTGGCAGTTTCAGTCATCTCTCCAGCTTTTCAGTGTTCATATCCATTGAATTGTATATTATAGAGTTTTCTGTGGCTCATTGGTAGCACATTTATTTGCAGAGATATATATTTTGTTAGACAGTGGCTGTCATTGTATGTATTGAGTGTTATATAATTCCTCATTTCCTGCCAGATGTGGATGTTCATTGTTATCATAGTGTTGTGGATTGATTAGTTCATTATTATATTTCATCCATAGCTTTGTTGTGGCCCCCTCATGCCACGCCATTGTTTTTAATGTTTTTAATCAACTTGTGTAGATGGCTTCAATAAACTTATATTTTTTTGAAATTTTGTTGCTGGTTGTCGTTTAGTACGATATTTATATATATGTACTATATATATGTATACGGATATGTATATATACATACTATTTTCTTCAACAGAAGTCTCTTTTCTGTATGTAGTGTACCCCAAACCGCGCTCGTCGCTGATGTCGCCGGGCGATTGAACCGCTCAATCGCCTGGCGACAGTCGCCACCGCAACTCCGCCGGAACTGTCGCTAGTCCGCGTGAGTACGCGGACTAGCGACAGCAACAAGATAAGAAATGTATTGGGCTTCCGGCGGGGGAGGCGCAACAGCGACAGCTTCCGCCGCATCAGTTGCCAGGTCCCTCCGCCGTGTGTATGCGGAGGGACCTGGCGATGAGCTGTCGCCGGCCTGTCGTGCACACGCTCACGTGTGCTGGCGACAGGCCAAAAAGTTGCCCGTGAGTATGGGCCATTACATATAGTGAGTATAGTCAGAGCAGTGGATTTTGTCAAGTGGAGGTAAAGCAGGACAGGGTCAGACATAGTAGAAGTCTGTAACAGGTGATCAAACAGAGCAAGTTATCAAATTGTAGACACAATTTTATAGTCAAATGCATATGAGGTCAGACAACAGGAGGTCAGCCTAAGTGCCTGTGTCCACTAATGCAAATCTTCCGCATTTCCCCACGTACAAATTGGGATGGGGGAACACAGCCTATTGTGATCATTAGGCTGCCATCCCATTTGCATATAAGGAAAAATATGCAGTGGCATTCAGCATTTAAACGCATTGTGCATCTGAATCCCTATAGCTGTGCATGACATCACTGCAATGGCCGGCGTGAGTCTCACAAGCCACATCTGCACAGTAGAAATGGGCTATTAGGCACCCTTCTGTCAAGAGTGTAATGGCCCATACTCACGAGGGACTTTTGTCGCCTCAACACGCGGCGCGCGCGTGTTGCGGCGACTGGTCGCCCGTGAGTATGGGCCGTCGCACACGCGCGCACCCCGAACTGTCGCCCGCCGCTCATGTCGCCATGCGATTGAAACTTTCAATCGCATGGCGACAGTCGCCGCTGCCCCCCCGCCGCAACTGTCGCTAGTCCGCGTGAGTACGCGGACTAGCGACAGCAACCTCCATGTAGGTACATGGAGCTTCCGGCGGGGGGAGGAGGAACGTCAGCGACAGCTTCCGCCTTGCCGCTGGTCCCTCTTCCGCGTGTGTAAGCGGAGGGACCTGGCGAGAAGCTGTCGCTGGCCTGTCGCCCACACGCTCACGTGTGCTGGCGACAGGCCACATTTCTCGCCCGTGAGTATGGGCCATGAATGTAGTAGAGTACAAGCAAGATTAAACCAAATCCAAGTTCAAATCCCAGTGAACTGGCACCAAATGGTCTGTTGCCTGAGACTTCACATGTAACTAGGACTACAGATCCTGATATTTACTTTGTGAGGGCCATCACTGTAGTTATTGCTTCCTGTGTCTTATCTCACCAGATGGCCATCAGTCAGCAGACTTCTAAGCCTTTGTATAACTTGTGCTAGTAGTGACAAGCATATGAAGCAATTAGTATACAGCAAAAACAAAAGGGAAAAGCAGGTCAGACACGGGCAACAGTACCTGGTTTTAAAAACACAAGCATTACAGTAGTTACACAGATTTGCAAACTGTGCGTGGTCCAAAAACTACTGCTTATTTCTATATTTTAAAATCAGTTTGATATTCATGGCAGAATTTCATTCTGACAATTTATAACCATGCAGTATAACATAGACTGACCTGGACACATGACTTGTTGCAACATGAAAGAATCCTAATACAAATGATGCTATTTTAAAAAGTTGAGCTAATATCTGCATACATTTGTCTCCTATAGCATATTGTAAGGGATGAAGGTAAAAAGGTTTGATATTCATCTCTTCTTAATTTCCTTTTAATTGAACATGCCCCATTTATCATTTATTATTATTATTATTATTATTATTATTATTATTTAGTATTTATATAGCGCTGACATCTTTCGCAGCACTGAACAGACTACTGTACAGTATATACTGTATTGTCACTAACTGTCCCTCGGAGGAGCTCACAATCTAATCCCTACCAAAGTCATATGTCTATGTATGCGTCATGTAGTGTATCGTAATCTAGTGCCAATTTAGGGGGAAGCCAATTAGCTTGGGTTGTGGGAGGAAACCAGAATGCCGAGAGGAAACCCACACAGACACGGGGAGAACATGCTAACTCCATGCAGATAGTGCCCCAGCAAGGCAAGAGAGCTAACCACTATGCCACAGTGCGGCCCAACATCATTTGGACTTTGGACTAATGCTTGACCAGTTTTACCAGGAATTTCAAAGCAAATCTTTCCAAACTTCTTCTCTGACGTGGAAGCACCTCTGCTCGCTCAGGTCCTTTTGTAAAACTGTTTTTTTTTTATTTTGTTTGTTTTTTGCTGCCATTGATTGGAGAGAAACTCCTAAGCAAATTCCTTATCCATGCGTTACTAATGGTGTGTACACACTTGAAAGATAAATGAAAGATATTATTATTATTATTTAGTATTTATATAGCGCTGACATCTTTCGCAACACTGAACAGACTACTGTACAGTATATACTGTATTGTCACTAACTGTCCCTCAAAGGAGCTCACAATCTAATCCCTACCATTGCCATATGTCTATATTATGTAGTGTAAGTACTGTAGTCTAGGGCCAATTTTAGGGGTAGCCAATTAACTTATCCGTATGTTTTTGGAATGTGGGAGGAAACCGGAGTGCCCGGAGGACCCACGCAGACACGGAGAGAACATACAAACTCTTTGCAGATAGTGCCCTGGCTGGGATTCGAACCAGGGACCCAGCGCTGCAAGGCGAACGAGCTAACCACTGTGCCACACACCTTGTTTAACAGACTTCATCTGCATATCTGACAATCATCTGCAGATCTGAAAATCCATCCTGGTGGATCTGATCTGCAGATCATCTGTAGATAAATGTCTGTTAAACAAGGTGTGTATGAGAATCTGCAGATATCACAGACTATGAATGGATCTTTTGCAAGAACAGATCTTTTGCAGATCATGATCTTTTGAATGTGTACAACATCTTTGTGTAGAGCATCCTGCAAATATTTTTATCTGATGGGGAGTTCAGCTCCATAGAATAGACTGTGTAGGTGTGGCTCTCATACTACATGGAAGGGGGTAAAATTGGTCAGATATCTTTCATTTATCTTTAAAGTGTGTATGTAGCATAAGTCAGTACACCGGTACTTACTGAACAGGTGCAAGGAAGCAATGAGAGCAGTATAACAGGTGCAAGGAAGCAATGAGAGCAGTATAACAGGTGCAAGCAAGTAATGAGAGCAGTATAACAGGTGCAAGCAAGTAATGAGAGCAGTAGAACAGGTGCAAGCAAGCAATGAGCAATATAACAGGTGCAAGCAAGCAATGAGCAATATAACAGGAGCAAGCAAGCAATGAGAGCAGCATAACAGATACAAGTAAGCAATGAGAGCAATATAACAGGTGCAAGCAATGAGCAATATAACAGGTGCAAGCAAGCAATGAGAGCAGCATAACAGGTGCAAGCAAGCAATGAGAGCAGTATAACAGGTGCAAGCAAGTAATGAGAGCAGTATAACAGGTGCAAGCAAGCAATGAGCAATATAACAGGTGCAAGCAAGCAATGAGCAATATAACAGGTGCAAGCAAGCAATGAGCAATATAACAGGTGCAAGCAAGCAATGAGCAATATAACAGGTGCAAGCAAGCAATGAGCAATACAACAGGTGCAAGCAAGCAATGAGCAATATAACAGGTGCATGCAAGCAATGAGCAATATAACAGGTGCATGCAAGCAATGAGCAATATAACAGGTGCAAGCAAGCAATGAGCACTATAACAGGAGCAAGTAAGCAATGAGAGCAGCATAACAGTTGCAAGCAGGCAATGAGAGCAGCATAACAGTTGCAAGCAGGCAATGAGACCAGTATAACAGGTGCAAGCAAGCAATGAAAGCAGTATATAGTGCAGTCTTTGGACTTTGTTTTGCAACATATCATAAAGCTTTGCACACACTTACTACAGTGACCGGATTGTTTCAGGCCCGTTTCACGTATCCCGCATTACATTGCCGTGTCATATGCTCCCCTATTGCAAGGGCAATGAAAGTCTATGGAGATTTTAATACTTACACGTTGCATCACACTGCGCCGGAAGTAGTCAAATTGCCTCAAAGTCATCCATGCGTTACTGCATGATCTGTGTCTACCGTACGGATTATGCAGTAATGCAAGTCTGTGGTGGCATCATTGGGGTTGCTGGCATGTATATCAAGCATTTAGGAGTAGCCAATACCATTTTAGTAACATCCATGCAAGGTAGCTTTTTCAATGACTAGCTGTGAAGCATAAATAGAGGTACAGAATCGAGATTAGGGCAGGGGTTCTCAAACTGGGTGCCGCGGCGCCCTGGTGCGCCTTGGCATGCATCCCCATCCTTTATGCAATACCATCCGGTAATGCAACTGCACATTGATATATAATTTGGCTGAATTACCTGCTAGTTAACCTTTAGTCCCCGCAACCATGAAGTTGAACATGAGAGGAATCGCAGTGCCTAATAAGCATCACTAGCTACTTGGAGTGAGTCGTTGCCTGATAAGGGTCATACTGGCATTTCTGTAGTTGTTTTAGCCAAAGGGTGCCTTGAAAAAATTTCAAAGCCATTGGGTGCCTTCACCCAAAAAAGTTTGGTAACCACTGGATTAGGGAGACCGTCATGACACGTAATGCGGCTTGGTAAAAAACTTTATAATGTTTTTTTTTTACAGCCTTTTAGTGGTACACAGGTGTTTACTGCAACGTGAAAAACATTTACTGAACCTTCTGTTGACTTCCAAAGCAGACATTGGAATGTCAAGCTAGGCATAGAAGCTCTGTACAAGTTTGTGGCTCACACATTTGTAAAGACAGGACCCAAAGTACAGAACGACCTTTTGCAATTGTTTTGTTCTTGTGCAATTGATTCTTAGTCTGTTAGTCATCTAATTCTTAGAGGGGAAAAAAGTGAAAAAGTTACTTCAGTAGAAGAAAGCCACTGGATGGTCCAGAGTCTTCCCTGATCGTCCAGTGGCCTACTGTTCCAGTGCAGGTTCCCTCTAAGTTCCTTGCCTAATGTGCTTTCGTGGCTGCACAGTGCACACCCATTCATGTATGAGTGCACCCTATTTGTGCATACACTCATACGGTCTTCGTCTACCCAGTAGCATGAAGCCACTTGTGCATGGCTTTGTGCTACTGTGCATGGCTGGACTGTATGTGCCCATGCGTAGTGCGGTCGCTTCCATGCTCAGACAGGTACATGACCATGGAGAAGAACAGGGTTCTGGGTAGCAGTGGTGGGGCCAAAAATACGGTTTATGAATCTGACAGTTTTTAGTTTTTTATTTTTGTTTCTTTAATCTAGCCATTATTTCCTCAGAGAGCTGTAACTTCCTTTTACATCAGCCTGCACTGCCATTACTCACCCCATTGATGCTCCCTAGGGTGTAGTTCACTATCAGTTATTAGTTTGATACGGTGAGAGTGCTCTCTAGGTTTTTATTTTGACCTGACCTGGACAAGATTTCATCCAGCTTCATTCTTCTGCATAACAGAGATGTCACTGAGCCCTCTCTTCTGTCATGTAGGGATTAGTGCTCATGAAAGTTTAATTTATACCGCATACTCTCTTACTGAACTCTGAGGCACGAATGAGGGAAAACATATTAAAGCTTCTGTCAAAAAGCAAAACTGGCTTTGAACTACTTTTAAAATCGAGCTATGATAAAAAAAAAAAAAAAAAAGTGTGTCCGTTCATTTCCATCACTATCTTTGATCATATTAAAAATGATAGAAACTGTTTGCAAATCCCTTGTGCCAGAAATGTCATCAAACCATAATCTTTATTAGTCTTTGGAGCAGCACATACAACCAGCCAGGACTAGTCTTGAGCAGAGGGCTTGCAGGTTCTTTAACCTGTTAAGAGCCCAGCACGCATTTTCTCGAGTCAGATAATGTATTCCAGGGCGGATTCTAATGGCAAAACCGTTTTGCTGCCTAATGCAGCTATGTAGAGCAGCGCACAAAGCTTTTTATATTTACCTGTTCTGGGCAGCTGGATCGGCTTCTCTTCATCCACCCACGGCACTGCATTCCCGGCATCCTCTTTTGAGTTCCGATCACATAATATGACATGATTGTAACCTAGGGATGGTGTCACTGTTGCAGCGCCAGCTGGTGGTGGAAAAGGGGTGATGAAAGACTCTTCCATCACGCCTCTTCCATCACTGGGTGGCACTGCAATGCTGACACCATCCCCTGGGTAACGATCACGTAATATCATGATGTCAGCATTGCAGCACCGCAAGTGGAGGAGAGGAGATGTCGATCCAGCCTCCCAAAACAGGTAAATATGACTGCTCCCTGCGGCGCTCTGCAGGCTGGGGAAAGCACACTTCCCTAGCAACAGAAAAAAAAGCACACTTCCCCAGCGCAAAAAATCGGCACTGCAGCGCACATATAGTTTTGGTAAATGTGGCTGCTTAAAGTGTACCAGAGCTGAAAACGGTAAAAAGATTTACACATACCTGGGACTTCCTCCAGCCCCATTCACTCGGATCGCTCCCACGCCGCCATCCTCCACTGCCTGCAGCTTCGGGAACCGGGTCCCTTCACTTACGACTTACGTCATTCGGCTCCAGTCTATGCAGGAGAACTGCGCTCTGGAGAGATACGTAGAGGGCGCACTTCTCCTGCGTAGACTGGAGTCGACTGGTGGACTAAGCGGAGCATTGAGATCGTCTGGGAGGATAGTGAGGGAACGATTGGCCTAAAGGGGGCTGGAGGAAGCCCTAGGTATGTATACATTTTTTCTTTTCTTCCTCTTCTCAGGTACATGTTAAGCAATATTCAAATATAAAACAGCAGACCTACCTGTGTGACTAAAATCTGTATCAAACGTGATCTGCGTATGCTTGTTCATGGACTATGGCTAAAATTATTAGAGGCAGAGGATCAGCAGTATAGCCAGGCAACTGGTATTACTTAAAAGGAAATAAATATGGCAGCCTCTGTATACCTCTATCTTCAAATTTCTCCTATTAAACTATGATAGGGCAATAAACTATCACAAATAAGGAGATAAAACCTTCTGGCACTGCTGCAAGAAATGTCCTTTTATTTCCATTTAAAAGCTCAAATTGCACAACTTGCAGAATGTAGTATTGATGTGGAAAACCAAATGTACATACCAGTGTATTGTGAGACCAAGCAGAGTGCAGTTGGTGCAGGGCAAGGGGTTGCCTGCCAGCTGCTCTTCCAATGCTGTATCTAATAAACTATAACTATGGTAGGCATTAGTGTGCAAGCTCTTCTTAGGGGCAGTTATTGCCATGACCTTACGGTAGGGCTGCACGGTTTTTCGGTTTAAAACCGAAACCGCGGTTCATGGCAAGACTATCTGCTGATCGTCAGTACCATCGTTTTTTTCGGTCTGCTGTTTAATACTTTGCTTCTGGCCCCGCTGTGCGCGGATTGGCCAGAAGCAGTGAATATGTATGAGTGTTAATGAGCGGGGGGCGGATCCACTAGAGCGAGCGGCCAGGCACATCATACAGCATTACCTATCACTGGCTAGCGATGGAATGACGGCAGTGGTAGGCGGAGCTGTACAGAGCATACAGCTCCGCCTACCGCTGCCGTCATTTAATCGCTAGCCAGTGATTGGTAATGCTGCATGTGCCCGGCCGCTTGCTGGAGTGGATCCGCCCCCCCTTCCCCGCTCATTAACTCTCATACATATTCACTGCTTCTGGCCAATCCGCGCACAGCGGGGCCAGAAGCAAAGTATTACGGACAGGACCGGGCAGTGCGGACCAACCTCTCTCCCCCCCCCCCCCCCCCCCCCAGCATTTGAAAAAAAAATCGGGGAAAAATCGAAATTGCAATTTCTGAGAGAAAAATCGCAATTTCGATTTTTCCCTAAAATCGTGCAGCCCTACCTTACGGTATGTACTTTGCAAAGCACTCCAGATAATGTCAGTGAAATATAAATACTTAAGCAATGCCAAGACGAATGAGACGTCAAAAAGAGCCCACATATATAATCTTGTGTATGTGGTGATTCAAAAAGTATGTCCGCTACTCCCGCATATACCTGCAGTGTGCTAGGGTCTGAGCAAATATATACAAATTGGAGGAAAGAAACCCTATAAAGAATAGCACCACTCAGGACAATTATAGAAATTATCAAAAAATATATTAATGTTCACAAATCAATAATTGCACTTCATGAAATATTCAAGGTTAAAAGCAATTAAAAATAGGACCCATAAAAATCTCTGCCTCAAACACATAATATCACCATGCATATATATTATAACCAGCCTCTCTATCTATCTATCTATCTATCTATCTATCTATCTATCTATCTATCTATCTATATATATATATATATATATATATATATATATATATATATACACACATAATGTCATAACATATCCCCAAAAGGGCTCAGTAAATGAGCCCCAATGAGAATGAACCCGGGTTCAGTATAGATACAATATAGTGTACAGGATAAGACCACCTCAATGGTGAAAGAAGTGCTAATCAATAATACATAGATAATGACACATAATCAATACACGACCCTCTATAACTAATTGGATTGAGAAAATGGTGAACAGCAAAAATTGGTAGGCAGGACCAGTGAATGTGAATGGCAGCCTAAAGTGAAAAGAAAAAAAGATGTATCAATACTTGGCCAGGAGCGATACTGGAAGAGGCAGGCACAGCGAAGGCAGAGAGAGACGGAGGGTCCCCTCAACGGACCCACTAGTTTCGCGGGCGTTACCCCGCTTTTTAAAGGAGAGAGGGAGACTTGTGTATGTGGTGGCAAATCTACCTCCGGGTCAGAGGTCGCCAACAGAGGATAGAGCCACTAACGGAATGAATTACAAGCACCAGGCGCATATTAGAGAGGAACAGACACTGCGGTTAGTGTTTGCAACCATGCCAGAACATATATATGGGCTTGTTTTGACATCTCATTTGTCTCTGTATTATTAAAGCAATACAGACTGTATTGCTTTAATAATAATAATACTTTTTATGTCTTTGCTATATTCTGCTATAGAATTACTGGAGGGTAGTTATTCACAGCACAAGAGACAGTAGTTGGATAACAGCATTGCATATTCAGCAACATCCATTTCCCCAAACAGTTCCTACAAAGTATGCTTCTCTTTTCCTGTCAATGCACATGTTATGCGGTACCCCACTGCATGCACTGCATTATGGCTATGAATTCCACCGTGCTATTTCCATGCGATTACAATAGAATTGCATCGCGTAAGCAATGCATTTTATATTGTCCAATGCAACAATCCACTGTGAACGTGGCCTTCAAAATATTGGAAGGTGAAAGTACTAATGTGAGGTGAATAAAGCCTATTCAATATTTATTTACCAAGCTTTACCACCCCTCTGTACTCAAGATAACAATGTACATTACAAAACAAATTAGTGTAGCTAGGTAATATAACAATATATTACCATATTCATATAACAGTGATAATTCAGTGTAATAACTCCTATGGACAGCACAATGGCCTTGCAAGCCCTACCGTAGGCTATATCAATGCATGAAACAAATATTACCGGTTACTACAGGTTATTATATGCAGTATGTATTCCATTTTGTGAAAATTGCATCCCAACCCGTGTAAAGAGATGTGGGAGAGCCCGAGGAAACCGCTGGTGAAGTTACAGTATTCACTCAGTGCTCAGTAAAAAGGCAGAACTATGCTGTTACTTGGCAGTGCACTGGTATGTGTCACCTAAGAGAGACCTTGTGTCACCTACTGACTGCTTTGTATAGAAATAGTCATATGCTTTGTGCTACAGACAATGAAAAGGTTTGTGTTCCCTGTAAATACTATCTTAAGGTTTATTCTCAGTCATGTTCAGCTTTCCCAAGGTGTAAAAGGACGTGGCCCCTGTTAAGTCTTGTCTGCACAAGCATGTTTTTTTGCTTAATACTCTAATATTGTAAATGGAAGGAACAGCCTGAGGAATGTGAATCGGTTGTGATGGTGATGTGTTTAAAAAAAGGTTTTTAAAGAGACACTGAAGCGGAAAAAAATGATAATGAATTGGTTATGTAGTACAGATAATTAATAGAACATTAATAGCAAAGAAATAGTCGCATGGTTTTTATTTTCACTTATATCTTTTTTTTTATAACATTGCATCATTCTATAATATTTGCAGTTTACACACTACTCAGCATTCTAAAGCCTCATCTACACGGTACAATTTTCCATCAGATAGACGGATCTATTAGATAGATCTAATAAGGAATTGCATCGTGTGTAGACATCCAAATTGTTTCAGATCAATTTTGTGATAGATTTTGCTTTGATAAGTACCCAAAATCTATTGCAAAATCTGATGCAATCCGATTGGACTGGTTGGAAATTATCTAATAGATCCGGATCTGACGGAAAATTGTACAGTGTAGATGAGGCTTAAATGATTTCACAGAGCAGGCTAATGACGTTTTGAACTTTCTTCTGCAGGAAAAACAAAATACAGTGACAGACAGTTGAGATAATAAGCTTCAGAAGACAGAGCTTTCTGCGACTTTAAAAGTCAGAGTTCAGTGAAGCCCTTTTGCATAGATAACTGGAGTTTTTTAACTCTTCCTTTACTGAAAACAATATTAGACTCATATCTGTGCTGCTACTGTTTTATTTTTTAATGTTCAAGTTTTTAAGCCAAATCTAGACAGGATGGGCCAGAAATCAGATACTCACCTAGATAGAGGGAAGCCTCTTGAGAATGGAGAGAGTGGAGAGAATCCAGCATTTGTACAGTGCACTCCTTTATCTGCCTACCTGCGTCAGCAATTAATTCACCTGGTGGATCGCCCCAGCTGAGTTCAGACAGTGCAGGGCACTCTATGCTGCTCACCACGCCATCTTCCCTCATCCCCCCCATCATAGCAATGGGGCTGTACGGCATTGGACCTTGAACTGTTGCCCAAGGGATTGAGTCCATATCTCTACGGGTGACCGAAATCTAATGTGCGTATGAGTACATCCAATCACTTGGATCGAATCTGCTTGGAATCTATTCCCCCAAAATGTCCTATTGATCAAATGTCAATTTTAACCAAAAGCTGAACTAGGTTCTTGATCAAACAGGACTGAAAGATCTGTGTAGATTGGTGGTGGGGCAGGAGCAGCGGTAGATTGATTTCTCAATGAATTTCCTGCAGAGATCTATTTGAAAAACATTGTACTGTGTGTCTGAGGAACTGATTCCTCTCTGAATTGATTCTAATCAGCGAAGAATAGATTGTTTTGCCATATACAGTTGTGTTCAAAATTATTCAACCCCCAATGCTGTAAAGGGTTTTAGGGAATTTAGTGTAAATTTGTAATTGTGTTTAGAATGAAATCTTACAAGGACTTTTTAAATAACCAAATGCAACTAAAATGACAATTGTTTTTGTAATACAGTATTAAATGTTTTTTTGTGTGATTTCTTCATTGACACAATTTATTCAACCCCTTTTAAAGACTACCACTAAGAACAGAGGTTCATTCAAGTGTTTTCGATCAGGTATTGAAAACATCTGTGGATGTTAACGAGCAGCAATCAAGCACCAATTAGGCAGCTTTAAAATGACTGTGATACTCCGCTCCTTCTAGACATTTACTGGTGTGTTTACAAACATGGTGAAGTCAAGAGAATGGTCCAGGAAGACAAGAGAAGGGTGGATTTCTCTTCACAGGAAGGGCAATGATCCCAAGCATACCTCCACGTCCACTAGAGAGCATGGTTGCAGATTAAAGGCTGGACCATTTTTGAGTGGCCATCGCAGTCACCAGGCTTAATCCGATTGAGAACCTCTGGTGGGACTTAAAGAAAGCAGTTGCAGTGTGCAAGCCTAAGAATGTGACTGAACCGGAGGTTTTTGCCCATGAAGAATGGGCTAAGATACCCGTAGATCGCTGCAAGACACTTGTGTCAAGCTGTGCTTCACCTTTAAAAGCTGTTATAACTGGAAAAGGATGTTGTACTAAGTATGAATGTCACTTGGGGGGTTGAATAAAACGAATGATGTGAGCACAGGAAAGACATTTGTGGTTATTTCATTATAAATGTTATGTTATATTTGTCTGACTTACAAGAGCCTCTTTGATTTATTGTACACAAGATGACTGAAATGATCAAAATCAATGTCAAACTGGCCAAATCACTCAATTTCAGTGGGGGTTGAATAATTTTGAACACAACTGTACTTGAGGTCTTTTGTAATTTACTTGAGGTGGTCTTCTAATTATACAGAAATGTTAGAACAGTAGCTGCTAGAGCTTATGCAAGCAAAAGGTAAATGGACAACTGCTGATCAGCGATAAACAGGGCAAGATAGCAATACATCAAATGAAAAAACCCAATTGTACATCTGTTGGGCTAATCGTCTGAACAAGGTTCATTAAGGCTTCTTAACGCAAACCTCATAAAATAAATCTCGCTTCAGAGCTCATAAATAGCAGGGGCACGTGTGCCCCTGCTAAACTGCCGCTATAGCGCGGCTTAACGGGGGTCCCTTCACCCCCAAAGCGACCACTGCAACACTTGGTCGCAGATTTGGTCGTGATTTATTGCTTCCTGGAGGCAGGGCTAACGGCTGCAGCCCTGCCTCCCAGCGCGTCTATCAGCGGCGCATCGCCGCCTCTCCCCCGCCCCTCTCAGTGAAGGAAGACTGAGAGGGGCAGGGGAGAGGCGGAGATACGCGCTGACAGACGCGTGTGGGGCAGGGCTGCGGCGGTTAGCCCTGCCCCAACCAGGAAGCGCTCCCCGGGTGTATCGAGGGGGATTTGGGGGTGAAGGGACCCCCGTTAAGCCGCGCTATAGCGGCGTTTTAGCAGGGACACACGTGCCCCTGCTATTTATGAGGTCTGAAGTGAGATTTATTCTCGCTTCAGACTCTCTTTAAGTGCTGATTAGTGTGACATGGTGTTGTAGAAATGGGTATAGATCTGTATCTGTGTTTTTTTTTTTTTCTTCAGTTATTGGACTCTGGTACTTATGTAAATTTGTATTCATGCCTTAATTTGGAAAGCAAGTTGGTATGAATACATCCTCTGAGAGCTTTCATAAGGTAATGGCATACTTTCAGAATGACTCATATTTTACTGAAGTGACATAACTGTTTCTAAAAGTGATATTGTATGTATTACACTATTTATTACATTGTAAGGTTGCTTATGTAAGGGGGAAAATGTATTCCTTATAAGTAACTTTTTACTTTTTAAGGGTTTTTTGTTGTTGTTGTTGTTTTTTTATCTAGACTAGTTTACAGGTACATGTCATGTAATGAACTAAACTGATGGAGAACAGCTAAAACTATTGAATAAGTTGCCAGGCAAACAAACTTGCGCTTCCATTTGGGGGATAGTGATGTATTTGTTACTGCGTCTGTTTTCATTCCATCTAAACCACAGACTCCAAAATAAACAACTTCGTTGTCTCTTTTCTACTGTACATATTGACTTTGCTGTGTTCCTATCACACCAACACACTAGACAAATACCCACAGTTGCTAGCAAAGTTAAAACAAGCAGGAAAAGTCAATGCATGCACACAGCTCCAAAGTCTACCCGAGTCTGCAGGTCAGAGCCTGCATTGTTTAGTGGAGATATGAGTGTGCATGTTTTCTTTTCACTTCTATCGACTAAGACTTTACAGAGTGCATAAAAAAGATAATACACACATACTATTATTGCGTTATAAAGCACCAACATACTCCTTGGTGCTGTACAAAGTAAGAAACGTGGTACAAAATATTACAGACCATGATATTCACCAAAATACAGAATTGGTACTAACTATAGAATTGGTAATTACCAAGACAAAATCAATATGAATAAATGTGTACAAAATCCAAAAAAGGGTGAGAGAACCTTGCCCTTGCAAGCTTACAATCTAATGGCGTATACAATAATCATACCTAGAGGCCGTGTGTTTTAGGTTCTCTAGTAGGAAGTATAACTTGGCCAGAGGTCAAAAGGTGAACTAGCCAAAGGTAGAGCATATGCTTGATAGGAAAAGTGAGTTTTGAGGGCACGTTTAAAGATGTCAAAGGTTGAAGAGTGCCGGATGTGTTGTGGCAGAGGAAAAAGGTTGTGTGCTTTTTTTCCCCTACAGACAGCAGACGACCTCCAGCTGTATACATTTGTGCAGAGCTACTAGTCTGAGATCGGCTTACAGTATGCGGTTGTCTCCCCTTTTCTGCTAGTTACAGTTACCCAGCAAGCTCATGGTGAACCAGAATGCCTAGGAGTAGAGATGGCCCAAACCTCCGATTTTCGGTTCGCGAACTGCGAACGTAAACTTCCGCAAAAGTACGGTTCGCGCGAACTTCCGCAAAAGTACGGTTCGCGCGAACTTCCGCGAACCGCAATAGACTCCCTGCTATTGTTCGCTTGCGGGGAACGAGCGGGGAATCGGCCGCAGTGAGTTCGGACCTGTCGGATCTTATCAATCGAGCCGCATCAGCGGCTCGATTGAAAAGACACAGTGCCCTGTAGACCTGGCTTAAGGTGCTTTAAAACATCTTGCATGTGTATACATGAATCAGGGAGTTTAATTAGAGTACTGCCTCACACTGACAGACCAAACTCGCTGTGTAACGCACCGCAAACGGCTGTTTGTGTTGTGACGGCCGTGCTGGACTGGTACGCACCGTGGCGAGAGTGCAGGCGATAGCGGTTTTCAAGCACATATGGTCGCCAGGCTGAGGTAGCTCAATGACAGAGCAACAGTGATTGTCCAGCTGATCGAATTTGGTCTGTCCACAATGAAGCAACAAACTTATTATCTTTGGTGTGCCACCCCCCGAGACACTCATATAGCCGGCGGTCATTGCTTCATTGTGATACGCAAGCCCCTTCACCGCGGCAAGGTAACGATCACGAAGGGGGATGGGCACATGTACATGCCTTTTGTTGTTGCAGCTGCAGTGCAGCCATAAAAATTAGGCAGGCATGTACACGCACCAGAAAATGTATTATAGCAGCCGCTGCTAGCAAAGGCCTTAAAAATTCAGGAATCCGCCTACAGTCCTGGTGGACCCTTTTGGTGGTGGCAGAGAAGGCAGTCAAGCAGCCTGCAGGCAGAGATGCTGTGTGGGGACCGACTTGGTCATGGGGCAGGCAGTCACACGGGTATTGGTATTACAATGTGCACCTGTCACAGTAGTAGGAGTGTAGCCGGATTGGCTACAACGTGCCTGCTGGCTGAATGCATCAATGCATCACTGCTGAATATGCAAATCATCCTTTGTTGTCCCTGTAAGTTAAACACTCCTCCAGAACAGCTGGAATGCAATGATGTGTCAGCTTGTTAATTGTACATGCATTGTTTTGAATTGGTTGACCCTCATCAGTGCCAGCAAAGCATTTCTGCCAGTAAACGAACCAGAAGGGACTCCATATTGTGCAATGTTTTTTTCAAACTTTCCGTCAGGACTTTTTAGTCACACTTAAGCATTATACGTTTATAGCATTCTCCAAGAGGACAACAGTGTCAAGCAGCAGAGATAATTTATAGCCTACTACATGGGTCAGCTCTGTCCTACAGGGTTCTAAATAGCTTGAAGTTATGCTCCCACCAGAGTATCATGTTTAACTACTTAACCGCTCCACGACAATTGGCGTGGACTCGGCAGCCACAGGACCACTCAACGCCAATTGGCCTGAAGTCCTTGGGCGGAGATTGCAGGGGATTAAGGGCGCTGATGCGCGCGCATCCCCGTTTGAATGACGGAGCTCAGTGATCGCCGCTAGGAGACTGTTAGACGATGAAACCGCCATCTATTTACATTGTACAGCGCTGCGATCTACAGCAGCACTGTACACGAGGGCCATTGCTGTGATTGGCTGGTGGGGGGAGAGAGGGGAGGGAAATACAAATAATAAAAAGAGCTATATTTATTAAAAATAAAACAAATATTCATAAAAATAAATCCGAGCAGCGATCACAGCCCACCAACAGAAAGCTCTGTTGGTAGGCAGAAAAATAAACTTGTGTGCTGAGTTTTTCGGCCCTGCAGCAAGGCCTTAAAGCTGTAGTGGCCTAAATTGTGAAAAATAGCCTGGACACTGTGTGGGGGGGGGGGGGGGGGGGGGGGTAAGCTTACGGTCCTTAAGTGGTTAATGTGTGTACTAACAGCACATTGTGCAGGCTGAATTGATATGCATTAACATACTACTGAAGCAGTGGTGGCCATACATAGACTGAGTGGCCTGGTTGATTAATAGTGTTTAATGCGCAGGAACATTCACATTTAATTTCTCAGCAGAAATCTGACCAAGAATTGGTTAAGATGCTTTTCTACAGCTTTTGTATGGCAGTGCTCTGCTGATTGATTCACTGTCCAAATTAATATCACTCTGACTTCTACACTGTCCACACTTTGACTAGAAATGTGGTAGTGGGCAGGGCATAGGCAACTTCTTGCAAATTTATCAACGCTGCAGGAGAAATAAACCTTCATATAGCCACCTTTTTTGTGGCTAGCCGGTTTGTCTTGCATGATTATATACCCCAATGCCACCCAACTTGCCAACCCAGGTCTCCTGTGTCAGGGGCAAAGCCCTTAGCCATTACACTATCCAGCCACCTAAAGAAGCCACTGGAAGCCACTGAGAAATTGACTTCTTTAGGTGGCTGGATAGTGTAATGGCTAAGGGCTCTGCCTCTGACACAGGAGACCTGGGTTCGAATCTTCCTGTTCAGTAAGCCAGCACCTATTCAGTAGGAGACCTTGGGCAAGTCTCCCTAACACTGCTACTACCTATAGAGCGTCTCCTAGTGGCTGCAGCTCTGGCGCTTTGAGTCCGCCAGGAGAAAAGCGCTATATAAATGTTCTGTGTGTTTAGACCAGCGATCCACTGAATAATTCACATTTTAATGCTTCTTAACCACTTCCCGACCGCCCACTACACAGGGGCGGCGGGGAAGTGGAGCCCTTCAGGACGGCCTCACCCACAGAGGCGGCGGTCCATTTAAGGGCATGGGCGGAGCGATCGCGTCATCCGTGACGCGATCCTCCACCGGCGCCTGTCACCGCTCGCTCGCCGCAACATCCCGCCGGCTATACGGAAGCGCCGGCGGGATGTTAACCCCGCGATCGCCGCATACAAAGTGTATAATACACTTTGTAATGTTTACAAAGTGTATTATACAGGCTGCCTCCTGCCCTGGTGGTCCCAGTGTCCGAGGGACCACCAGGGCAGGCTGCAGCCACCCTAGTCTGCACCCAAGCACACTGATTTCTCCCCCCCCTGCCCCAGATCGCCCACAGCACCCATCAGACCCCCCCCTGCCCACCCCCCAGACCCCTGTTTGCACCCAATCACCCCCCTAATCACCCATCAATCACTCCCTGTCACTATCTGTCAACGCTATTTTTTTTTTTTTATCCCCCCCCCTGCTCCCTGCCCCCTCCTGATCACCCCCCACCCCTCAGATTCTCCCCAGACCCCCCCCCCCAGACCACCCCCCCCTGTTTACTGTATGCATCTATCCCCCTGATCACCTGTCAATCACCTGTCAATCACCCGTCAATCACCCATCAATCACCCGTCAATCACCCCCTGTCACTGCCACCCATCAATCAGCCCCTAACCTGCCCCTTGCGGGCAATCTGATCACCCCCCCACACCAATAGATCGCCCACAGATCCGACATCAGATCACCTCCCAAATCCATTGTTTACATCTATTCTCTCCTCTAAACACCCACTAATTACCCATCAATCACCCATCAATCACCCCCTATCACCACCTGTCACTTTTACCTATCAGATCAGACCCTAATCTGCCCCTTGCGGGCACCCAATCACCCGCCCACACGCTCAGATTGCCCTCTGACCCCCCCTTATCAATTCACCAGTGCATTAATTACATCTGTTCTTCCCTGTAATAACCCACTGATCACCTGTCAATCACCTGCCAATCACCTATCACCCATCAATCACCCCCTGTCACTGCCACCCATCAATCAGCCCCTAACCTGCCCCTTGCGGGCAATCTGATCACCCACCCACACCATTAGATCGCCCGCAAACCCGCCGTCAGATTACCTCCCAAATGTATCGTTTACATCTGTTATCTTCTCTAAACACCCACTAATTACCCATCAATCACCCATCAATCACCCCCTATCACCACCTGTCACTGTTACCTATCAGATCAGACCCTAATCTGCCCCTTGCGGGCACCCAATCACCCGCCCACACGCTCAGATTGCCCTCAGACCCCCCCCCCCCCCCTTATCAATTCGCCAGTGCATTAATTACATCTGTCCTTCCCTGTAATAACCCACTGATCACCTGTCAATCACCTGCCAATCACCTATCACCCATCAATCACCCCCTGTCACCCCCTGTCACTGCCACCCATCAATCAGCCTCTAACCTGCCCCTTGCGGGCAATCTGATCACCCACCCACACCAATAGATCGCCCGCAGATCCGACATCAGATCACCACCCAAGCGCAGTGTTTCCATCTATTCTCTCCTCTAAACACCCACTAATTACCCATCAATCACCCATCAATCACTCCCTATCACCACCTGTCACTGTTACCTATCAGATCAGACCCTAATCTGCCCCTTGCGGGCACCCAATCGCCCGCCTACACGCTCAGATTGCCCTCAGACCCCCCCTTATCAATTCGCCAGTGCAATATTTACATCTGTTCTCCCCTGTAATAACCCACTGATTACCTGTCAATCACCTATCAATCACCCATCAATCACCCCCTGTCACTGCCACCCATCAATCACCCCCTGTCACTGCCACCCATCAATCACCCGCTGTCACTGCCACCCATCAATCAGCCCCTAACCTGCCCCTTGCGGGCAAACTGATCACCCACCCACACCAATAGATCGCCCGCAGATCCGACATCAGATCACCACCCAAGCGCAGTGTTTCCATCTATTCTCTACCCTAAACACCCACTAATTACCCATCAATCACCCCCTGTCACTGCTACCTATCAGATTAGACCCCTATCTGCCCCTAGGGCACTCAATCACCCGCCCACACCCTCAGAATGCCCTCAGACCCCAGCCCTGATCACCTCGCCAGTGCATTGCTTGCATCTATTCCCCCCTCTAATCACACCTTGAGACACCCATCAATCACCTCCTGTCACCCCCTAGCACACCTACCCATCAGATCAGGCCCCAATTTGCCCCGTGTGGGCTCCTGATCACTCGGCCAAACCCTCAGACCCCCTTCCGATCACCTCCCCAGTGCATGGATTGCATCTATTTTCCCCTCTAACCACCCCCTGAGACACCCATCAATCACCTCCTGTAACCCCCCTAGCACTCCTATCCATCAGATCAGGCCCAATACAACCTGTCATCTAAAAGGCCACCCTGCTTATGACCGGTTCCACAAAATTCGCCCCCTCATAGACCACCTGTCATCAAAATTTGCAGATGCTTATACCCCTGAACAGTCATTTTGAGACATTTGGTTTCCAGACTACTCACGGTTTTGGGCCTGTAAAATGCCAGGGCGGTATAGGAACCCCACAAGTGACCCCATTTTAGAAAACAAAGACACCCCAAGGTATTCTGTTAGGTGTATGACGAGTTCATAGAAGATTTTAATTTTTGTCAAAAGTTAGCGGAAATTAATTTTTATTGTTTTTTTTTCACAAAGTGTCATTTTTCACTAACTTGTGACAAAAAATAAAATCTTCTATGAACTCGCCATATACCTAACGGAATACCTTGGGGTGTCTTCTTTCTAAAATGGGGTCACTTGTGGGGTTCCTATACTGCCCTGGCATTTTAGGGGCCCTAAACCGCGAGGAGTAGTCTAGAAAACAAATGCTTCAAAATGACCTGTGAATAGGACGTTGGGCCCCTTAGCGCACCTAGGCTGCAAAAAAGTGTCACACATGTGGTACCGCCGTACTCAGGAAAAGTAGTATAATGTGTTTTGGGGTGTATTTTTACACATACCCATGCTGGGTGGGAGAAATTTCTATGTAAATGGACAATTGTGTGTAAAAAAATCAAACAATTGTCATTTACAGAGATATTTCTCCCACTTAGCATGGGTATGTGTAAAAATACACCCCAAAACGCATTATACTACTTCTCCTGAGTACAGCGGTACCACATGTGTGGCACTTTTTTACACCCTAAGTACGCTAAGGGGCCCAAAGTCCAATGAGTACCTTTAGGATTTCACAGGTCATTTTGCGACATTTGGTTTCAAGACTACTCCTCACGGTTTAGGGCCCCTAAAATGCCAGGGCAGTATAGGAACCCCACAAATGACCCCATTCTAGAAAGAAGACACCCAAAGGTATTCCGTACGGAGTATGGTGAGTTCATAGAAGATTTTATTTTTTGTCACAAGTTAGCGGAAAATGACACTTTGTGAAAAAAAAAACTATTAAAATCAATTTCCGCTAACTTGTGACAAAAAAATAAAAACTTCTATGAACTCACCATACTCCTAACGGAATACCTTGGGGTGTCTTCTTTCTAAAATGGGGTCATTAGTGGGGTTCCTATACTGCCCTGGCATTTTAGGGGCCCTAAACCGTGAGGAGTAGTCTTGAAACAAAAATGACCTCTGAAATCCTAAAGGTACTCATTGGACTTTGGGCCCCTTAGTGCAGTTAGGGTGCAAAAAAGTGCCACACATGTGGTATCGCCGTACTCGGGAGAAGTAGTACAATGTGTTTTGGGGTGTATTTTTACACATACCCATGCTGGGTGGGAGAAATACCTCTGTAAATGACAATCTTTTGATTTTTTTACACACAATTGTCCATTTACAGAGGTATTTCTCCCACCCAGCATGGGTATGTGTAAAAATACACCCCAAAACACATTGTACTACTTCTCCCGAGTATGGCGATACCACATGTGTGGCACTTTTTTGCACCCTAACTGCGCTAAAGGGCCCAAAGTCCAATGAGTACCTTTAGGATTTCACAGGTCATTTTGAGAAATTTCGTTTCAAGACTACTCCTCACGGTTTAGGGCCCCTAAAATGCCAGGGCAGTATAGGAACCCCACAAATGACCCCATTTTAGAAAGAAGACACCCCAAGGTATTCCGTTAGGAGTATGGTGAGTTCATAGAAGATTTTATTTTTTGTCAAAAGTTAGCGGAAATTGATTTTAATTGTGTTTTTTCACAAAGTGTCATTTTCCGCTAACTTGTGACAAAAAATAAAATCTTCTATGAACTCGCCATACTCCTAACGGAATACCTTGGGGTGTCTTCTTTCTAAAATGGGGTCATTTGTGGGGTTCCTATACTGCACTGGCATTTTAGGGGCCCTAAACCGTGAGGAGTAGTCTTGAAACGAAATTTCTCAAAATGACCTGTGAAATCCTAAAGGTACTCATTGGACTTTGGGCCCTTTAGCGCAGTTAGGGTGCAAAAAAGTGCCACACATGTGGTATCGCCGTACTCAGGAGAAGTAGTATAATGTGTTTTGTGGTGTATTTTTACACATACCCATGCTGAGTGGGAGAAATATCTCTGTAAATGGACAATTGTGTGTAAAAAAAATTAACAAATTGTCATTTACAGAGATATTTCTCCCACCCAGCATGGGTATGTGTAAAAATACACCCCAAAACACATTACACTACTTCTCCTGAGTACGGCAATACCACATGTGTGGCACTTTTTTGCAGCCTAACTGCGCTAAGGGGTCCAAAGTCCAATGAGCACCTTTAGGCTTTACAGGGGTGCTTACAATTTAGCACCCCCCAAAATGTCAGGACAGTAAACACACCCCACAAATGACCCCATTTTGGAAAGTAGACCCTTCAAGGTATTCAGAGAGGGGTATGGTGAGTCTGTGGCAGATTTCATTTTTTTTTGGTGCAAGTTAGAAGAAATGGAAACTTTTTTTTTTTTTTTTTTTTTCCTCACAAAGTGTCATTTTCCGCTTACTTGTGACAAAAAATAATATCTTCTATGAACTCACTATGCCTCTCAGTGAATACTTTGGGATGTCTTCTTTCCAAAATGGGGTCATTTGGGGGGTATTTATACTATCCTGGAATTCTAGCCCCTCATGAAACATGACAGGGGGTCAGAAAAGTCATAGATGCTTGAAAATGGGAAAATTCACTTTTTGCACCATAGTTTGTAAACGCTATAACTTTTACCCAAACCAATAAATATACGCTGAATGGGTTTTTTTTTATCAAAAACATGTTTGTCCACATTTTTCGCGCTGCATGTATACAGAAATTTTACTTTATTTGAAAACTGTCAGCACAGAAAGTTAAAAAAATCATTTTTTTGCCAAAATTCATGTCTTTTTTGCTGAATATAATAAAAAGTAAAAATCGCAGGAGCAATTAAATAGCACCAAAAGAAAGCTTTATTAGTGACAAGAAAAGGAGCCAAAATTCATTTAGGTGGTAGGTTGTATGAGCGAGCAATAAACCGTGAAAGCTGCAGTGGTCTGAATGGAAAAAAAGTGGCCGGTCCTTAAGGGGTAGAAAGCCCTAGGTCCTCAAGTGGTTAAAGTGTAACTGTTGGGCATAAAATCGAAAATCAATTCTTTATTTTTATCTGATAAACAAGTAATAAGGATTCTAACCAGGCAATCCAGAAGTTAAAATCACTATTACTTGTTGCTAGATAATCATTCCCCAGTTTACCTGACTCTTATTTGGGACAGTACGCACAAAGGAAGTTGCAGGGCATGCTGGGTTGTCCTTTCTTTGCTTCTCTACTTCCCCTCAGACTTCACTAATGCAGCCCGATTGGCTGAAGCCTCTTTCCCTCCTGTTTTCCCCACCCACACATCTGTTCCTCTCTGGCCAATATTTCTGATGCTGAGACAATGCACTTTCTATAGTGGAGGGCGGGCAATGCATACACAATCAGGCAGAGGAGAGTAAGGGAGGAAATTACATCAGGATTGGCTTTAGAATAGCCACAGTTAATATGGGAAATGCTAAGAAGGTCTTTTCTTTTTCTGTAGAAAAATCACTAAAATCAAAACGTAGACAGTGCAATACATATGTTATGTAAGTAGAGCAAGTATTTATCTACGTATGTGTGTGTGTGAGGGGGGGGGGGGGGGGGCGTTCTGAGATAGTATGGCTGACAGCTGCTCTGCAAGGTGCCCACTAATGATACAATCTTGACTGTAAACTGTTACCAAATCTATGTTCTAGAGGGGTAAACCACATCATACTTTTGAATGGATATTTTTGGTAGTCCCTCATATTACATAAAAATGCTAAGATTGTACAATCAAGATTGTGTCATTAGTGGGCACCTTAAGGCGTGCCTGGGTTTGAGTTGCATTTGCCTGAAAGTCATTTTTAATGTTTGGGTTTTGCAGAGCTGTATTTGTAAGTTATTTTATTTGCTCCCTCTACTGGGAGAATGTTGTAAATGCCAGCTGAATGCCCTTGGGAGACTAGATGGTTTTTGTTTGGCAAGTAAAACCATATGCCTGTGTGAATACTAGATGCACAGCTTTGTTAATTAACAGCAGCTTAAAATAAGCCTGTTAATTGTTTCATCTATCATTCTCAGAGAAACAGAGAAATGCTAATATAGACCACAAATAGCATTTTACATCATTAATTTACTAGATATTAATATGCACATATAGACTTAAAATAATACATTGAAGTAACGTTGTCCCTGTGTTACACATCCTTTAATTTGTATGTTCAGTGTTGGTTTGTCTATTATTTGAAAGAGGAGGTTTTAAGCCTAATGAAAACAATGTGAGTATTCAACTTTAGAGAAAACATATGTTCAATGTGGTGGTTTTTTATTTTAACCCCTCTGGATGCCAATGTAAGAATACATTTCCTTCACTGAAAACACAAGGATAAGGAAGTCTGTCCATGCTGATATGGCCTGGAGAAAAGTCCTTTTTAGTCACATAGGCCAGTCGCATGGACAGTGTGGAGGAGAAGGTTGACACGTTTCGCACCCCAGTTAGTACTTAGTCATAACAGAGGGATACTGCAATGACTGATGTAGATAGAACATAACAGCTCAATGATAACCATCAACATTGTCTGTGTATGTCATGACATAGCTGTAAAGCCCAGGTTGTATATTGGGGAGTAAGATAACAACCAAACAAGAAATGAAGTTAAAACACCAGACTGGTTTCTAGAAAAAGAGGTCTATATTCCAGCGGACATTCAGACTGCTGGGGATTTTATATTTAATTTGGGAATTCAGTCAAATAAACCTCTCTGTCTAGCAATAGGGTGGTATCCATGTCCGCCACAGTAATGTTTAGACATGGCTTCTACACCATGAAAAGAAAAAGGGGATTTGTCTCCTTCATGTCCTTGTCTAAAGTGTCTTGTCCAAATTACCCTTACACACTCACATTCTTGACAACATAAAGAACACCTACATATAATCTATCTCCCCCTCTCTATCCCCCTCTATTCATTGTGCCTTTTCCATAGGGCGTGACAGAAGGGCTGTTGAGAGGGATTCACATTGTTTCCTGAACTTAGATAACTGGGGGCCAAAATGTATAAAAAAAAAAAAAAAAAAAAAACAGATGCTTAACTAAGGATAGTTTGGCTTCCCTCCTAATCCTCTGGTCCCCCACTGTCGCTTGCAGGTCCTCCAGCTGATTGGGGCTGCACTCCTTTTCTAGCACGAGCGTGGATGTGCCTGCACAGTAGCATGGGCATGAGTGGCTCCTGCTTAGAGCCCAGTTGCGGCCATGCTCATGCAGGAGTGCGGCCCCAATAAGATTGACAAGCCCTTGTTGGTAAACTTTGGAAGGTCCACACTCAGCAATAGGGGAATCAGTGGACCACAAAGGAAGCCTCATTAGGATCCAGTCTTCTCTTTTCTTAAGTAAGTATGTGAGTTTGTACTCAAATTTTGGCTTGGGTACACTTTTTAAAGCAAAACTGAAGCTAGAAAATAGTCAGATACATGCCTATGTAGAGGGAAGCCTCTGAATCCTATAGAACCTTCCTGTCTGTTCTGTGTCCTGACTCCAGCAGGTGTCCCCCATTCCAATTTGCTGCCTATGGACCCTCAGAAGGCTTTTGGGGGGGGCACTTGGGGACACGAGTGCTTCCAAAGGTTACAGGCCTACTGCATGGGACACCACGCCGTCCCCATCCCCGCTCTGACCACACGCTGAGGCCCTCCATCTAGGTCTCTGGATCCACAGCTTAGCTGGTGAGATCAATCCATCTGTGGATATTACAGAGGACCATTAAGGACCATTAAAGGCTGCACTAACAAGTACAGGCATGTGCCAGCGTCTATGTGACCATGCTATTTGAACTGCTCCTATGAGATGCTATGGTGACATGGGGAGATTCAACATCCTGTTACATCTGGAGGTGGTGAGATCCAACGTATGCTGACAACCTTGAGCAGTATATGTTTGCAACATGAACAGTGTTCCTATATGTGATATTTGGCATGTGGCAGCCTTCTAGATGAATAGAGAATACTGCATTGTTTATGTGCATGTTGGGATAGTCACCAGAGACTGGGACTTATTGGGCTTGATTCACAAAGCGGTGCAAAGTGTTTGCACACCAGTGAAAAGCCCCTTATCACGCCTAAACTCACTTTAGGCATGATAAGAAGCAACTCGCGCAAATTTTCCGCGCGCAAAGTTTTGCGCGCGCAGCAGCGCACGCGTGCGCGCAGCGTCCCCGCTTCGCGCGAAGCTCCCATTAAACCCTATGGGACTTTGCGCGCGCACGTACGCGCGGAAACTTCGCGCGAGTTAGAGCAAAAATCGGTGATAACTCAGTGGTGCAAAGGTTATCACGCCTAAAGTCTTTTAGGCGTGATAACTGGGTTATCACCGCTTTGTGAATCGAGCCCATTGTGTGGTGCTTGATGCGATACGCTGGGATGAGCTATTCGAGCTCACTGCTTCCTTATGGACTGCTGCACTTCCTATATGCTTCTACTTACCTCAACTGTTGCTTGCCACATGCCTTTCGCATAAAGCTTGATGCTGCTTGCTGTTCTGCTCACTGACCTCTACAGTGGACTATGCTTACCAGGCTATCCCTATAGCTCTATTAAGACAACATAGTTAGATGCCGGCGTATGCATGTGGTGCTGCGTGGTGTCAGGTGGATGTGTCGTGACTAGGTGGCCATCCCATGTCAATTTTAACTATTTTTATGGATACTGTTGTTCAATAAATTTTGATATAATTATTTTTGCTAAATTGATATAGTTGAGATTTGTTTGTTTTTTCTTCAGTGTGGTTATATGAGTAGGGGTTGTATGTCCCACCATTTTCAATTCTCTGCCGTCCCCTGTGATTATTATATGCTTCCAAAGACTTCCTGTGTTTCTGAAGGCATATTCAACCAGATGGTCGAATACATGCAGCAGGGGGTTACATTGCTGGACTGAGGTTATCAAAGCCTTCCTTCTCCAGAAGTATCTGAATTTTTTTTCCTAGTTTTATTTTTAAATACCTGTTGGACAGAGGACTACACTGTGACACCTAGCAGTGGCTTAGCTGATAATACTCTGCTGAGATCAATGAATCCTGGTGGTGGATGTTTCTTTGTAGCTTTTTGACAATCACGTGATTACAGAAAAAGAATACCACAACAACTACTGCTGTGATTCCAGCACAGGAAGTGGGGCTTTTTGTTCAGGAAATTATAAGATAATGCAAAAAATAATGAAGGGGTTTATTTTTCAAAGATCGATAAAAAAAACGAACATACTGGGACTGTACATGTAAGGTATCGGGGGTAATGAACGTAACACAAGTTATATAACCTGCCTTACCTTAACGTGCACGTCTGTTTTATCTGATCTTCAGTAAATTTACCCAAAACACAAGTCTCTATTCACATTTTACCTAGCGTTCCTCTAACCCCTAAAATGTGCCAGATTCAACTAGACAGGGGGGTTAGGCAACATCCATTCTTGCTGTATGCCAGCATCTGTCTTACAGTTCGGCATCCTCAGTTTCTGCACCATCAGGTGTTTCAGAAACTCTTATTCACATTATGGTCTTCCTAACGGACTTCGCTTTGGGCTCGTAAATTAAGTGACAGTTAAACTTCAACTTTACGTTACTCTTAAAAGTAAGACATCAAAGGCCATTGATGCCACCTTGGCAGCAGAATGAATAAAACCTATTCATTAAATATGATATATAATATTGTCCATTGTTTCTTAGGGATCAGTTAAAATGAATTTTTCGTGAATTATGTAAATCTGGTTAATGAGTGGAAGAAGAATTTGAAGAATAATTGAAGAGCAGAGCTTTGTGCTTAATGTTTAAGTACATTTGTTTAGCTTTATGACTTTAGGACTTTCATGAAAGCTTCACAGATTTACAAAGCAAGCATTGTTTTTCATGCATAACAAGGACGGTTCTAGTGTTCTGTTTGCTTTTCTTTTTTACATTTTGTAGTTAGGCTTGTGCAGACATTCAGGCTTATGTATTAAGAAAGCAATTTGTTTCTAATTTATAGGCAAATCCTCAATTGATGTTCTTTGTGCTTTATTATTGTGATATGAAAACCTCAGAATCATAATATAGTAAAGTTTGTATGTTAAAATTCTGGTGCGTCTTTGATGTTAAAGCGAGATGAAAAACTAACTATAACAAGTAACTTGTGTATAGATTTTATCTTATAAACTTATAAAGTTTAGATAGTTTGCACAGCAAATCTGGCTGCATATAGCTTCAACAGTTTATGATGTATTGCTGTGATACAATGAGAGCGGCCATGTTCGGTTTGTCATCATTACACAGGTAATCTGCAACTGCATCTCCACCCCTCAGCCCGCGAAAAATTTGCTCCCCCTCCCCTCTGCTTCTGAAATCTCTGGCTAGTAACCTCCTCCGGCCCAGACTGAGCTCCTATAAGCCCTTGCTACCTGGGTCTTAATGCCTTGGCGTTTTGGAGAAGCTGTGGGCGAGGCTTGTTTAGTTTATAGGGAATTAAGTGTTTGACTTGAGGAATGCCCTATAAACTGTATGTAATGCTGGGCATACACGAGTCGACCCGGCGGCTCGATTAGCCGCCGGATCGACTCCTGCGCTTCTTTTACCGCATTTAGAGCAATCCTCCATTGCGGTGTTTGGACTGGATTTCTCGTACATCCACATCCAGGAAAATTGGCTACAGTGCCATACTTCCAGATAACACTTGGTCCATGTTCATCGTGATGTACATAGGAGTGAAAAAGCAGGAAAGAGATTAAAAAAATAAAAAGGTCAATAGTTCAAAGATTTTAGCTCTGGCATACTTCAATGAATGTGTCATTGAGCAAAAACAATAAAACTTAAAAAGTAGATTTAAATATAAAATAAAACTGGCATAACTTAAGTCCTTTTTAGCAGGAGGAGGATAGATATAATTCTTTATTTCATTAGTTTTTCAGCTAGGGTGTCCTTTAAGAAATTAAGGTTGTGAGGAAAGTCTTTGGGCCACTGCAGAAATTACATTTTCTGTAATATTTTAAAGCAAACCTGAGCAGAAAATTTTAAACCTATGAGATGCCTAATTCTATGTGTAGAAGCAAGAGTGGATACAACCTGCTTTTGTCTTATATTCCTATTTTCAAATTTAATGGGTTAAAATTTGGTTTTAAAATACTGATTTGTGCAGCGTGGTGATATCATGGCAGGCTGCTGTGCCATGGAATCACGGCGCAAGTGTAAAAGCAGCCTTTAAGAACATTCAAAAGCATTACCGTGTGTGTGTGTGTGCGTGTGTGCGTGTGTGTGCGTGTGTGTGCGTGTGTGTGCGTGTGTGTGCGTGTGTGTGTGCGTGTGTGTGCGTGCGTGTGTGTGTGCGTGCGTGTGTGTGTGCGTGTGTGTGTGTGCGTGTGTGTGTGCGTGTGTGTGTGTGCGTGTGTGTGTGCGCGTGTGTGTGTGCGTGTGTGCGTGTGTGTGTGTGTGTGTGTGTGTGTGTGTGTGTGTGTGTGTACTGGTTAAGGGCTCTACCTTTCACATGGGTGGCCAGGGATCGAATTCTGGCTAGGGTCAGTACCTATTCAGTAAGCAGTCCTGGGGCAAGACTTCCTAACACTGCAGGTGCCCCTAGATTGCTCCCTTTGTGGTTGCAGCTCTTGAGCGCTTTGAGTCCAACAGGAGAAAAGCGCTATACAAATGTTTGTTTATTTTCACTGCAGAGAGCAGGAGAAGCTTGCTTATCTTTGGTCATTGGCAAATGTAATCATTGCTGGATGAAGCTCTCTGTGTTTGTGTCTTGACTCTGCCCTCTCCTTTTTTCTTACTTGTAGCTATTTGTTTTCTGTTATTTACTTTTTAACAATAATAAATTAGGAAATGTATGAACACACGCCTGGTAGGAAGTAGTGATGCTGCATGCTTATTATTTTTGGAAATTTTAGTTTCTAGCTACAACTCTGCTTTTAAAATGCATTTTCATTTTAGAGGTGTATTTTATGCATATTACATGCATTCTTTGTGAAGTAGTCTGCAACACCAAGTAGGTATAAAAGTGTGCAGTTTTACAGCTTGGAAGAGGACTGTTGTCTAATGCTGGGGATACACGGTACGTTTCTGTACCGTGTATCGACCAGCTGATCCGGCCAGCTAATAATATTCAGCTGGCCCGATCAAGCCGCTCGACCCGCGCCTGCTCTATTCCCGCCGGCGGACAATGGCAGGGAATCGAGCGGTGATAAGGAAGCGCCGGCGGGGACGAGCGGCAATCGATCTGCACGGACAAGTGGGGAGGGGGGGGGTCGATCCGGCGGCTAATCGGCCACCGGATCGACCCATGTATGCCCAGCATAACACAGCAGGCTGTCAGCTGTTTAATGACTGCCTGTCACGCTATGCTATTGCATTAAGAGCTTCTATACCTACCTTGTGGTGCCGATGACTTAACAGAGATTGCTTGAATCACTCAAGGTGCAGAGGACGTTATCAAGGCCAGGGCTGTGGAGTCGAGGAGTCGGAGCAATTTTGGGTACCTGGAGTCTGAGTCGGTGGTTTCAATAATCTGAGGCGTTGGATGATTTTCCATACACTATGCTGGATCAACTCGGCATAGTGACGACTGATTTTTCTCTTTTTTTTGCCACGTGATTTCACATCTTCATTGCTCTGTTGACCTTCTGCCCCCCTTCATTGCAACAGAATACATCATTAGCCTGCAGGCTCACTACACATCTCTTATTTATTTATTGTCTCACTACTCATCTCTTATTTATTTATTGTATTTATAAAGTGCCAACATATTACGCAGTCTGGACATTAGTTATGGTTACAGACCATATTTAGAGGTGACATACAGCAGTAAGACAATACAGGATTGCATGCAAACCAGATCACGCAGCACAGTATGAGTACAAGGTACTGCTTAGTCAGTCACTGGATGGGAGCATGGAGATTAGGCAAGACGAGTTCACTCAGATCCATAGGATGGGTGTACGGTAATGGAAGTGCGTGAACAGGTAGGAGACATAAGGAGGAGGACCCTGCCCGAACGCTTACATCTGGACCGGGGTAGGCCAGAGTGAACAGGTGAGTTCTGAGGGCCTTCTTGAAGATGTTGAAGGAGGGGGAAACCCTAATGGGGGGAGGTAGGGAGTTCCATAGATGTTGAAGCAGCTCTTGAGAAGTCCTGGAGGCGTGCATGGGATTGGGTGATGCGGGGGGCAGTTGGGCGAAGTTTATTGAAGGAGCGGAGTGAGCGGCTAGGTGTGTACCTCTGGGTAAGATTAGAAATATAGGTTTGGTGGGTTTTGTGGACAGATTTGTAGGCCAGACACAGTATCTTGAATCTGATTCTGGACTGGACTGGATAGGATGCTAGATTCACAGAGGGGAGCCGCCGTGGTGGAGCGATGGGAGGAATGGATTATTCTGGCTGCCGCATTCATGACGGACTGCAGTGGGGCAATTCGGGTCATAGGGAGAGTAGACTGAAAGGCGTTGCAGTAGTCAAGCTTCAGCCCAGGAATGTCTATGAATCCCCTGCATATGTATGGCCCTTTAGTGATTGCATGCACCAGTGTACATTTTTAATCCTCTAAACGTCACTTAATCGTGGCCTACATTTATCAGTAGTCAGTACAAGATTTATGTTCTTGTCCTACAGCTGTTATTTTGAGATGCACATTTACATTTAAGGGCTGGTTCAGACGGACGTTTTTGCTGCGTTTAACGCGGCATTTCAAACGCGGCGTTTTTTGGGATCTACCGCCCTCCCATGCAAGTGAATGGGAGCGTTTATGGCAAGCTTTTGCAAGCTTTTATAAACGCCTGGCGGTAGATCCCCGCGTCGCGTCTAGACTTGAAAGCTACATGCTGCTTCTGGCAGGCGGTTGCGTCTGGTCGCGTCGCGTTCGAACGCGTACGAAAGCGCGCAAAAGCCAGTGAAAGTCTGTGAAGGCGTCTGGAGGAGGGGCCAGGGAGGCTAAAAGGAGGCTGGGAAGAAGGAACCAGAATGCACAGCGACAGGAACTGTCACATGGCAGCAATGGCGGCAGCAGCAGAGCACAGGATTGAGCTTGGGGAACTCGTGGATCAAATCCATGCCCATCCAGCGATTTGGGACTGCAGCAGCGCGGACTATAGTAATAATGTCCGCAAAGCTCGAGCATGGGACGCTGTCTGCACTCATTTTTTTGAAGAGTACGCTCAGTTCAGGGCATCCACTAGAGGCAACATTTGTAAGTACACTGTGGATCTCTGTATGCTCTGATTGTATGGTTTCTACATGTGCCCCACTGCATGTGCATTGTACCACACCTCAGGCCTCCATGTGCCCCACTGCATGTGCATTGTACCACACCTCAGGCCTCCATGTTCCTCACTGCATGTGCATTGTACCACACCTCAGGCCTCCATGTTCCTCACTGCATGTGCATTGTACCACACCTCAGGCCTCCATGTTCCTCACTGCATGTGCATTGTACCACACCTCAGGCCTCCATGTTCCTCACTGCATGTGCATTGTACCACACCTCAGGCCTCCATGTTCCTCACTGCATGTGCATTGTACCACACCTCAGGCCTCCATGTTCCTCACTGCATGTGCATTGTACCACACCTCAGGCCTCCATGTTCCTCACTGCATGTGCATTGTACCACACCTCAGGCCTCCATGTTCCTCACTGCATGTGCATTGTACCACACCTCAGGCCTCCATGTTCCTCACTGCATGTGCATTGTACCACACCTCAGGCCTCCATGTGCCCCACTGCATGTGCATTGTACCACACCTCAGGCACAGTGAAAGCATTGTAATCCCTCATGTCCACTCAATATATTGTACCGCCTATGTAGCTATGTATGATAGCTCATTTGTAATTTTTTTTTCTTTTTTTTTGTATTTCAGTAAAAATGGTGAAAAAAAAATGGAAATCAATCCGTGATCGCTATTCAAAGGATCTACGAGAGAGCAGACAAAGCAGAAGTGGACAGGCTCCGAGTACTTATAAGTACCATCCACTGTTCGCTGAATTGAGTTTCCTGAGGAGCACCATGGAGAGCAGAAGGTAATATAAAAAGAAAAATATGACCTGTCACATTAAATAGTTCTGATTAAAGCGAGCAATCAAACTTTCCATTAAAAAAAAATAAATTTGTATCTGAGGAATGAAAACAAAGTGCTAAAAATTAAACTCCCAAATAATTATGTTCATTTAAATTCAATACTTGCTTTGTAGTTCACAAAGTTCTACAATCGGTCCTTCTGCCCATTTTTCAAAAGACTCCGGTCATGTATTGTCATTGTACAGCATTTCTTTCAAACTTTCCCCTTCCCACTGAGGTGCCTTGATACAGCACTCTGGGAACAGCCTATTCGTAAATAAATGTCTTTGTGTGCCCTTCTGGACAGCAGTCAAGTTGGCAGTTTGCGGGGTTGAGTACAATTACCTGGCTAGTAGTTCTTAACATCCTAATGATTATTTTTCAGAAGTTTACAGTTGTTTACAGAACCTTACATGATATGGCAATTGTTGGAGTAGAGCATGTTTTTATGATAATTTATTAAACTATATTCTTTTTTATTATGTTGCCCTTGCAGAACCACTACAAATGTCCAACGCAGTGAGGCACAGGAGGAACATGAGGAGGAAGAAGGCTTAAGTGTTCCATCTGCCAACACTTCTGTGAGATCCTCCACTGAGACCCAGGATACTGAGGAGGACTCCCTGGAAGACACCGGAAATAATACACAGAGCACAGTGGCCACATCATGCAGTGGTCAAAGGCCAAGATCACCGGTAGTATCCACCTCCAGAAGAAACAGGTCCAGAAATATCAGACAACCAGAGGCAAATGCGGATGTGTTGGCTATGATCAAGACTGTTGAAAGTAATGTTGCGCAACTGATTCAACCGGCGGACAGTCTCGGCACTTTTTTTAGGGCATTAGAAAAGGAAGCACGGGAGGTTCCCAGAGATAAATGGGACGAGCTGAAGCAACGACTGTTTAATTTAGTCATGAACATGAAGACTTCTAGTGTCCCTCCTAGGGAGAGTTGGGCTACAAACGTATTGCAGGAACCGGTGCCACCATATTATGCAACAGGGGGTTACAGCCACATGGTACCTCCACAACAAAGCTGGTACCCCTACTCCCAAATGCCACAAACTTGCAACACGCAGGGTCAAGGAATGAGACAGGCCAGTTCCTCATCTGTCACCGTCGCAAGCTTAGAGCGCAGCACAGCAGAGGCTGTATCTGCCTCGTTACAACTACAATCAAGAAGTTCAACACCTCTCATAGATGATATATGACTCTTTACAGCATGTGTGGCTGAGGTGGAGATGGTCCATCCCCCCATGGTAGGACCATCTGTCTGTGTCTTGTGGTGAGGCTCGGTCTTCCCCAGGCCACAGGCAGAGGGTCCCCCATGAGGTGATGGACTTTCTCTACCTCAGTCACAATTCTATCTGGCCTCTCCGTTTAAACTCCTGTTTCTGAAATGTATGTAGAATGTAGTTTTTGGGTGCTATGTGCCCTCTGGGCCTATCCGCCACTAGCCTCCTTAGAGGCTCTCCTCCTAGGCCTCACTTTAACTTTTCAGCATGTGTGGCTGAGGTGGAGATGGTCCATCCCCCCATGGTAGGACCATCTGTCTGTGTCTTGTGGTGAGGCTCGGTCTTCCCCAGGCCACAGGCAGAGGGTCCCCCATGAGGTGATGGACTTTCTCTACCTCAGTCACAATTCTATCTGGCCTCTCCGTTTAAACTCCTGTTTCTGAAATGTATGTAGAATGTAGTTTTTGGGTGCTATGTGCCCTCTGGGCCTATCCGCCACTAGCTTCCTTAGAGGCTCTCCTCCTAGGCCTCACTTTAACTTTTCAGCATGTGTGGCTGAGGTGGAGATGGTCCATCCCCCCATGGTAGGACCATCTGTCTGTGTCTTGTGGTGAGGCTCGGTCTTCCCCAGGCCACAGGCAGAGGGTCCCCCATGAGGTGATGGACTTTCTCTACCTCAGTCACAATTCTATCTGGCCTCTCCGTTTAAACTCCTGTTTCTGAAATGTATGTAGAATGTAGTTTTTGGGTGCTATGTGCCCTCTGGGCCTATCCGCCACTAGCCTCCTTAGAGGCTCTCCTCCTAGGCCTCACTTTAACTTTTCAGCATGTGTGGCTGAGGTGGAGATGGTCCATCCCCCCATGGTAGGACCATCTGTCTGTGTCTTGTGGTGAGGCTCGGTCTTCCCCAGGCCACAGGCAGAGGGTCCCCCATGAGGTGATGGACTTTCTCTACCTCAGTCACAATTCTATCTGGCCTCTCCGTTTAAACTCCTGTTTCTGAAATGTATGTAGAATGTAGTTTTTGGGTGCTATGTGCCCTCTGGGCCTATCCGCCACTAGCCTCCTCAGAGGCTCTCCGCCTGTGCCTCACTGTCCACTTTAAGTAGAATGTAGTATTTGGGTGCTATGTGCCACTAGCCTCCTTAGAGGCTCTCCTCCTGTGCCTCACTGTCCACTTTAAGTAAAATGTAGTATTTGGGTGCTATGTGCCCTCTGGACCTATCCGCCACTAGCCTCCTCAGAGGCTCTCCGCCTGTGCCTCACTGTCCACTTTAAGTAGAATGTAGTATTTGGGTGCTATGTGCCACTAGCCTCCTTAGAGGCTCTCCTCCTGTGCCTCACTGTCCACTTTAAGTAAAATGTAGTATTTGGGTGCTATGTGCCCTCTGGACCTATCCGCCACTAGCCTCCTCAGAGGCTCTCCGCCTGTGCCTCACTGTCCACTTTAAGTAGAATGTAGTATTTGGGTGCTATGTGCCACTAGCCTCCATAGAGGCTCTCCTCCTGTGCCTCACTGTCCACTTTAAGTAAAATGTAGTATTTGGGTGCTATGTGCCCTCTGGACCTATCCGCCACTAGCCTCCTCAGAGGCTCTCCGCCTGTGCCTCACTGTCCACTTTAAGTAGAATGTAGTATTTGGGTGCTATGTGCCACTAGCCTCCTTAGAGGCTCTACGCCTGTGCCTCACTGTCCACTTTAAGTAGAATGTAGTATTTGGGTGCTATGTGCCACTAGCCTCCTTAGAGGCTCTCCTCCTGTGCCTCACTGTCCACTTTAAGTAGAATGTAGTATTTGGGTGCTATGTGCCACTAGCCTCCTTAGAGGCTCTCCGCCTGTGCCTCACTGTCCACTTTAAGTAGAATGTAGTATTTGGGTGCTATGTGCCACTAGCCTCCTTAGAGGCTCTCCTCCTGTGCCTCACTGTCCACTTTAAGTAGAATGTAGTATTTGGGTGCTATGTGCCACTAGCCTCCTTAGAGGCTCTCCGCCTGTGCCTCACTGTCCACTTTAAGTAGAATGTAGTATTTGGGTGCTATGTGCCACTAGCCTCCTTAGAGGCTCTCCTCCTGTGCCTCACTGTCCACTTTAAGTAGAATGTAGTATTTGGGTGCTATGTGCCCTCTGGGCCTATCCGCCACTAGCCTCCATAGAGGCTCTCCTCCTGTGCCTCACTGTCCACTTTAAGTAGAATGTAGTATTTGGGTGCTATGTGCCACTAGCCTCCTTAGAGGCTCTCCGCCTGTGCCTCACTGTCCACTTTAAGTAGAATGTAGTATTTGGGTGCTATGTGCCACTAGCCTCCTTAGAGGCTCTCCTCCTGTGCCTCACTGTCCACTTTAAGTAGAATGTAGTATTTGGGTGCTATGTGCCCTCTGGGCCTATCCGCCACTAGCCTCCATAGAGGCTCTCCTCCTGTGCCTCACTCCTCCTGTGCCTCACTGTCCACTTTAAGTAGAATGTAGTATTTGGGTGCTATGTGCCACTAGCCTCCATAGAGGCTCTCCTCCTGTGCCTCACTGTCCACTTTAAGTAGAATGTAGTATTTGGGTGCTATGTGCCCTCTGGGCCTATCCGCCACTAGCCTCCTCAGAGGCTCTCCGCCTGTGCCTCACTGTCCACTTTAAGTAGAATGTAGTATTTGGGTGCTATGTGCCCTCTGGGCCTATCCGCCACTAGCCTCCTCAGAGGCTCTACGCCTGTGCCTCACTGTCCACTTTAAGTAGAATGTAGTATTTGGGTGCTATGTGCCACTAGCCTCCATAGAGGCTCTCCTCCTGTGCCTCACTGTCCACTTTAAGTAGAATGTAGTATTTGGGTGCTATGTGCCCTCTGGGCCTATCCACCACTAGCCTCCTCAGAGGCTCTCCGCCTGTGCCTCACTGTCCACTTTAAGTAGAATGTAGTATTTGGGTGCTATGTGCCACTATCCTCCTTAGAGGCTCTCCTCCTGTGCCTCACTGTCCACTTTAAGTAGAATGTAGTATTTGGGTGCTATGTGCCACTAGCCTCCTTAGAGGCTCTCCTCCTGTGCCTCACTGTCCAATGTAAGTAGAATGTAGTATTTGGGTGCTATGTGCCCTCTGGGCCTATCCGCCACTTGCCTGCTCAGAGGCTCTCCTCCTGTGCCTCACTTTAAAAATATGTACATTTTCTTTTTTTTTAGAGTTTGTTAGTGGGTCTGCATCTGCACTTTTGGATTTTTGAAATGTACATTTGTACGGTTAACGTTTACATATTTTAATATTCTATTTTGTTACGTTTGTAATAAAAAACTTTTTTTCTCAAAGAACAATGTGTTTGTTTGCTTCCTGAAGGTCACAAACACCCATTTCCTCTAAACAAGTCCTTTCCCTTTAAATACCCCCCAAGCCCTTTCCCTTTAGAAAACCAATTTCCCTTTAAAAAAAAAAAACCATTTCCTCTCCATAATCACTTTCCCTATGTAAACAAGTCCTTTACCCTTAAATATCCCCCAATTAAAGCCATTGCCCTGTAAAAAAAAAAAAAACAATTTCCCTTTAAAAAAAACCCCATTTCCTCTAAATAAGCACTTTCCATATGTAAACAAGCACTTTCCCTTTAAAAACGCCCACTTCCTTTCCCAAACCCCACCTTCCTGTCAAAGCCAGCAAAAGCCCAGAAAACGCAACGCACACAAAACGCTTCTGGCTGAAAGCTATTAAACGCCTTCAAAAGCCATTGAAAGCTGAACGCTTAAACGCTAGCGTTCTTGGAACAAAAAACGCGGGCGTTTAAACGCGGCGTTTAAAAACGCTGCACAGACGTCCGTCTGAACCAGCCCTAACACATTGATTCAGGGTTCTTTAATTAGCTCTTGGTAATGCAAACAATTGGAAATTGTAATTTATTTCCCATTTATACAGAGGCATGTCTAAATCCCTTAAACTTTAACTGCAGTTTAAAGGGTCAGTCCAATGGATTTCAGCAAGTTTTATCACAAAAATGTTTACAGTTTTACACAGTGATGTCATGATGATTTTTGTGTGTGTTATTTTTAGCTGGTTGATGGATCAGTAATACAGGTTTATGCTATTACAGCACACGTTCACAGGCTGGTATCTGATGCTACTGATGTTCACCATGTTGGGATATAGAAAACTAGATTTGAATTTTGAGTGGTGTTGTATGGAGCAGTGTACATTTTTATGTAAAGTGCACCTGGGCTGAGACAGGAAAATCGGGCGTCGGACATTTGGGTGCCGCCATGGGCTGTAATGTGAATTACGGCTATAGCGGCACTCAGAGGGTAATTTGGGCGCCGGAAAAAGACAACTCAAATTACAAAAAACAAAACAGTAAAAGCCTGGAGTGGGGATAAAAATCTACGCTGCTGGGAATTTTCCAATAGCAAAGTGAGTCTTTTTTTTGGCTTTTTTACATGTATACCACCTGGAATCTAGATCTGTGGAAGTAGCAATGTATTTGTATGTTCTTGTCTGACGCATGATTAGCTGCATACCTTTACAAGACACAACATTCATATTGCGCTTTTCTCCTGGCAGACTTTAAGCGCCAGAGCTGCAGCCACTTGGACGGGCTCTATAGGCAGTAGCTGTGTTAGTGAGTCTTGCCCAAGGTCTCCTTACTGAATAGGTGTCGGCTTAATAAACAGGAAGAGCCCGTATTCCAACCCTAGTTGCCTGTGTCAGAGGCCAGAGCCCTTAACTAGTACACTATCCAGCCACTTTACTTTCTGTTTATGAAGTTCTATGGCATAGATATTATTCCTCTTGACTGGAAGCAAGTGGTAATATCTGAGGGATGGGAGCTAAAAAAAGCAAATGTGTATAAATAATATGCTTCCAATAGGTTTTATTTTAAAAAGAAATAGTTTTTTTTTTTTGTTTTGTTTTTCCCTATGATTCTTTAGCTTTGTTCTGCATTTGTGTCAGCGCACCATGCTATTATTGGTCTGTGTAGCGGACCTGATGGGGAACTGCAAGCTTATGTAAATTTCAGAGCCAATGATTCAACTTGCCCAGCCCACCCAGTCACATACCGATATCTCACATAGTGCAGGAGCGCCAGCTTCTTGTTTCTAGTCATAAACCTGAAATGGTCATATGAAAAAGTTCATATTTATGTGCTTAAAAGCTGAGGATAAATATATATACGGTAGTATTATAAGTTTGATGTAGTTACCCTTAAATAGATTCTTCAGCTCACTTTTCTTCCTGAACACACACTAAATTTAACTTAAAAATTAAAAAAAAAAAAAATAAATATTCAGAAATAGGTCTTATTACATTCTAATTGCAGCTGAGCTATTTCCTCTAGATAAACATGGTTAATTTGTTCTGCCGCCTATCTGTGTCACACTCAGTAATTTCTGTTGGATTTCATTCAGTGGAAACTTTTTTTTTTTCTTTTCTTGAGTATAAAAATAAGCTTGGGTGGTGTTAAAAGCAGTGACTTGGGTTACTACAATTGGGGAACATAATCCTGTAACTATATACAGTAAGAGGATAGGGATCTATTGTTCAAATCATAACATTTTTAGAAAAAGAAATCTATACTAATTACAATATGTAATTTATTGACATACGGTATGTATTTGTAAGCTTTTTTTTTTTTCAGGTTATGACTGCTTTTCCTGACTGCCCTTAATTTGAATTTAAACCCCTTTCTTTGATACCATATGAACTGCTTTTTTATCAGTACAGCACCAGATTGCCTCTTTTAAGGTATCTCACCCAATGTGGCCGATAGACCCCCCTCTCTGATCTGAATCTGATAAGAGCGGGATCTATTCCTTCCATACACTACACATAGGTTTTCAGTTTGAGATGTAGTGCAGCGCTATGGGCCATCGCTCTACTGTCACTTTCTCCTCACACCTGATTGAACAAGATGTTGTATCTGATCGATAATCTCGATAGATTTTAGTCCAAAACTGATCTAAATTATGATGGGTTTGGACATGTTGGGGCATAGATTTCTGGCCAATTCAGGGTGATTGAAACTGCCACAAATCAGTCTGTGGCTGCCTTTACAAGGCCAGATACTGTATATAAATGGATGATTAGGTTTTGTTATCCTGTGATCAGAGATGCAATCAGGGTACCTTAATTATCCTAAAGTGTTGATCAGGCGCTCCAATCCCTACATTTAAAGAATTGCCAATTGCCACTATTACCTCAACTGCTCAACTATCAGAAGGCAGTAAAACAATTAGCAGATAGATAAAAACAAATCCGGTGTAACTATATGGCTCTGAAAAAAGCAGAACAGCTTTTTTCCTGTTCTGTTCATAAAGGAGTTATTTTGCCCAATCCAATTCTCTTTTTCGTCTTATCCTATGTGATATATTCACATCTTCTAAATAAAATGCCTTTTAAAGTGGTCTGAAAGGCAGCATTTCTACTTTGCTCTAAAAGATTGCTCACAGCTTGAAAGCTACAATTCCAGATTATTTTTTCTTCTAGCAGATCACTGAAATGGTTAAACAAAGCACTTTGTCCTGCTATACAGCATGAAATCCGCATCCAAACTGGAGATAACAGAATCTTTGTTTGCATTCTAATGTTGATATATGTGTGTAAACACAGTGTAACAAGTGAAAAGGCGCTCTTTGCTTCAAGCACACAAACAGCTCAGAACAGCTAATTAGAAGATGCTAATATATAATAAAAAGCAGTTTGAATAAAATGCAATGACAGGTTTCAGGGCACGATAAACTACACTTTGGAAACTTGTAATTTGTAAACAGACAATATTACTTATGCACAAAAGCAAATATGATAACTGTATGAGTAATAAAAAATAGGAATACACATTTGTATTGAATGTTATGTTGGAGTTTCAGACCACTTTAAAGTGGACCTGAATTCTTGCATAGGACAGAAGGAAAACATAGCGAAATGCCCCCTGTATGTATTTAAAGTGTACCAGAGACGACATCAACTAAAAGTTTTATACATACCTGGGGCTTCCTCCAGCCCCATGCGCACAGATCGCTCCCACGCCACCGTACTCAGTCTCTTCTGTATCGCCGGTATGGGTCTCGTAACTTCCGCCGGAGAGATACATAGAGGGCGAACTTCTCTTACGCAGACTGTCCGAAGTTACGGGACCCGGTACCGGCGATACAGAAGACTGAGGACGGCGGCGTGGGAGCAATCTGTGCGGATGGGGCTGGTGGAAGCCCCAGGTATGTATAAAACTTTTTTAGTTTCTCTCGTGTCTGGTTTTCTTTAAAGAGTTTAGCCTGTCTAATTCGCCCTCATTTGTGTCTAATCACAAGTTGTAATTTGATCTCTCTCTTGTATCACCTGAGGCAGATAAGCTCATTTGAAAGCACAGGATGTTAACAATATGTCTGCTTTGATGAAAACAGTAAGTAAAAACAGTGCAGATTTATTGCAGGATTTTTATCCGCTGTAAAAAAAAAATGTTTTTATGCTGTTGCTTATCACGTGCCTTTTCACCTACTCTTTGGTACTTTTTTTCAGATGCAGAGTGACAAAGTTATTTTAAACAGAAGATAAAAAATTATCTCATGGGAGAAAACTTAGGGGAAAAAAAGTGAATTGGATTGGGCCCAATGGCCCAATCCTATCCAATAAGAATCTGAAGATCCCTGCATATATTTTGGTTCACAGATTGTGTATGGTGTAGTCATGGAGGACTTTGATGTCTGTGATTGCCTTTGAATGCCATGTGAAGGATAGTACTTGTCCTCACTGGGGCTTAGTAAATCAGGCCTGTAGTGCAGAGCTGATTTTGACATAGGCAAGCCAGGCAAATACTTAGGGCTCTTTTCCACTATGAAATGCGATCGCGATTCCGATCGTGATCGCAATCACGTTTCAATTTCCACCATGCGATTGCGATTGAGCTACTATACTCATTATAGTCTAGCTCAATCGCATACAAAACGCGGCAGGACAAAGATTGCGCTTTGACCAAAATCGCATCGCAATCGGATCGCACTAATGGAAATTGCTGCTGCAGTTTCCATTAGTTTAATGTACCTTGCGATTTGCGATCAGAAGCAAATCGCAAATCGCAGGGTAGTGGAAAAAGGCCCTGAGGCCTCTTGCACACTGCAAGGGATTCCGATTCAGATTCCGCTTTTTAATCAGTTTTTACATCCGATTCAGATTCTGATTTGCAGTTTGCTCCCTGCACACTGCAAATCTGAATCTGAATCGGATGTAAAAACTGATTAAAAAGCGGAATCTGAATCGCGTGCAGTGTGCAAGAGGCCTTACAGTGATACCTGCAGGGGGAGGGGCACACAGCTGCCATTAGCACACTGTGCTGTGTGGTATTCTTATACACAATTGCTATTTGCATTAAGATGGGGATGATCTTGACACCTTAGCATAACAAAGGAAGCATGAATAGTATAACCATAAACTATAGCAGGTGCTGCAAATGTGCTAATTAAGCTGTAATTATTTTTAGATTTGGTGCATACTCTTCTGGATTTACAATGTACGTGGCTACATGCCCCTTATAATAATTGTGGGGAATGGTGTGTTGTGTTGGCTCTGTGAGTTTTGGTTAGTGAAGTGGATCTGACCTGGTAATTATTTTTTTTTCTTTTTTAAGCTTATTTTGAAAAACATTTCTCTACACAAATATAATATAGGCTACATATTCTCCTCTTCACAAGATTGGTGGTTTGGGGAGTGGGCAAGGCACCCAAAAAGCCAGGAATGGCCCTGCTGTGATGTATCTGGTCTTAGTAATAACTGCAGTAGATGAGACAAAAGACAAGACAAATAGCATTTATATTGCGCTTTTCTCCTGGCGGACTCAAAGTGCCAGAGCTGCAGCCACTAGGGCGCGCTCTATAGGCAGTAGCAGTGTTAGGGAGACTTGCCAAAGGTCTCCTACTGAATAGGTGCTGGCTTACTGAACAGGCAGAGCCGAGATTCGAACCCAGGTCTCCTGTGTCAGAGGCAGAGCCCTTAACCATTACACCGCCCAGCCATGAGTGTTGAATTACTTCTGTATGTAATGCTAGGTACACACCATACAATTTTGTGTTAGATGGTTCAATAGATAATTTCCGACATGTCCGATCTTATTTTAGATTGTTTTTCTGATCGATTTCTCATAGAAGTGAATGGAAATAGATAAGAAAAGCATCACATCCGAAATTGATCGGAAAATCGAATCTGAAATCAATTGAACGGAAAATCAACTGAAAAAATGCATCGCGTGTACCCAGCATTAGTCTTGAGATGTTGGTGCAAAGAGAACACCAATAGTATTCCAGTGCACTTTTTAAACTGGTCATGAACCAGCTAGTGACTGGATAGTGTAATGGTTAAGTGCTCTGCCTCTGACGCACTCGACCAGTGTTCCAATCCTGGCTCTTCCTGTTCAGTAAGCCAGCACCTAGTAAGGAGACCTTAGGCAAGACTCTCTAACACTGCTACTTCCTATAGAGTTCGTCCTAGTGGCTGCAGCTCTGGAGCTTTGAGTCCATCTGGAGAAAAGCGCAATATACTGTAAATGTTTGTCATAAATGTTCCAAGTTGAAAACCCTAAAAATTGTTATTACAGGGACAGCAGTATTCTGGGTTACTCACTTTTTGATTTTACTTTTTCCTATAACCTTTTCCTTTGTTACGTTATACTTTCCTTTTCTAACAGTAATACTGTGTTGGAAGAAATAATTACACCTAGATCCAAATGTCAGTTGTTAATACTGTAAGAGATACCGTTCCCCTATCCCTTGTCTGACTGCTAAGAACTTGCTGCATTGAAAATGGTTGATGCTTTGGGGAATAAACACAAAAAAAATCTATTAATTGGGTACACAAGCATCTTCTTCAACCTCTTAAAAATAAAGCTCTGTTCAGCTGGGACAAAATAAAGCACTTCTGGCTAGACCTTTCTTGGCAAGTTCTGTCTTTTCAGCAGAGCACACTGAGCTAAAAGGCTATTTATGCAAATGGCTAAATTCACAATTCACTGTGCTTTGAGTGCTCAACCTTTAATCTCTTCCTGCCAAACAGTACTACTGCAGGACTTCTTGTCTCACAGGACTGGACTTTTATAGCAATGTGGGGGAAAGGCACTAGTATACCTGAAACCATAGGAACAAACGCCATAAAAAGAAAAAATTTGTAAAAAATCTTCTCTTACATTTTTGCAAAGTAAAATCCACAGTCTTGTGTTTTGTGCTATTGCAGTAGTATATTTTACACAACTGTGTAAAGGTGGCCGACTGTTTATGCTTAAAGGAATCATCAGGCGAATTTACAAAAATCTACTTCACTCACCTGGGGCTTTCTCCAGCCCCTTGCAGCTGACTGTCCCATGCTGTCACCTCCGGTCTCCGCCGCTGCCCTGCTGTTGCCTCACAGTGCAGAGGACCACTGCGAGGTCGCCCTTACTGCGCTTGCATCAAGCGCCGCTGTCAATCACTGCCACGTTGTCCGCGGCTTACTGCGTAGGCGCAGAACTTTTACGGTTTGAGCATCACCACATGGTGCGTCGCACGGAAATGCTGCATCCCGTCTATCACAGTGACCGCGGTGCAGTGGGTCCAGGTGCGGTAACGCATTGCAGTGCTGTGCATTACTAAATGACTTGCTTGTATACCACAGAAGAAGTTAAATGGAAAGTATGCCTCACTGATTTGGTTGTGCCGCAGCGCTACCGTGAGGTGGGACTTCGGGACCGTTGCGGTGTGATTCACAATGGCCACTACCAAGTGTAAGGGGGCCTTAAAGTGAACTACAGGTGAGAATGATATGAAGGCTGCCATATTTATTTCCTTTTAAACAATACCAGTTGCATGGCAGTCCTGTTGATCTTCTGGCATCAGTAGCGTAGGAGTCACAACCCTGAAACAAGCATGCGGCTCATCCTGTCAGACTTGAGTCAGAGCACCTGATCTGCATGCTTGTTCAGGGTGTAGGGCTAAACGTATTACGCCTGGTACACACCATGCAATTTCTCATCAGATGGATGGGTCAAATAATTTATTTCCGACAGGTCCAATCTGATTTCCAATCCTTTTTCTGATCGATTTTGTATAGAAACGATTGGAAAATTGGTCAGAAAAACAATCGGATATCAGATTGGGCCTGTCAGAAATTTAAAATGACATAAAAATGGCAGCCTCCATATTTTTTTTTTTTTTCACCTCAGGTTACCTTTAAGAGATATAAGCATTTTGCAGGGTGGGATCTGCCTTTTCTTTCACTCGTGGTTGATGCTTTTAAATTAAGTTGAGTAGCTGGTAATGGCCTATGGTAGCTAAAGTCCAGGGTTTAATTTGTGTATAATAAAAGAGCCCAAGTCTGTTGTGAGTATAGTAGGCTTCAGCAGAGACACATTAGTGAATTAACCATAACCGATTCCCTGAGACCATGAATGTTTGTACTCTTGGAGGGTTCGGAAAGAATAATACATAGGAATAAATCCACTAGGTGAGTGTATGAGTTCTGTAGGAAGTACAGGATCTTCTCAAAAAATTAGCATATTGTGATAAAGTTCATTGTTTTCTGTAATGTACTGATAAACATTAGACTTTCATATATTTTAGATTCAAATACACACAACTTGAAGTAGTTCAAGCCTTTTATTGTTTTAATATTGATGATTTTGTCATACAGCTCATGAAAACCCAAATTTCCTATCTCAAAAAATTAGCATATTTCATCTGACCAATAAAAGAAAAGTATTTTTAAAACAAAAAAGTCAACCTTCAAATAATTATGTTCAGTTATGCACTCAATACTTGGTCGGGAATTCTTTTGCAGAAATGACTGCTTCAATGCGGCGTGGTATGAAGGCAATCAGCCTGTGGCACTGCTCAGGTGTTATGGAGGCCCAGGATGCTTCGATAGCGGCCTTAAGCTCATCCAGAGTGTTGGGTCTTGCGTCTCTCAACTTTCTGTTCACAATATCCCACAGATTCTCTATGGGGTTCAGGTTAGGAGAGTTGGCAGGCCAATTGAGCACAGTAATACCATGGTCAGTAAACCAATTACCACTGCTTTTGGCACTGTGAGCAGGTGCCAGGTCGTGCTGAAAAATGAAATCTTCATCTCCATAAAGCTTTTCAGCAGATGGAAGCATGAAGTGCTCCAAAATCTCCTGATAGCTAGCTGCATTGACCATGCCCTTGATAAAACACAGTGGACCAACACCAGCAGCTGACATGGCACCCCAGACCATCACTGACTGTGGGTACTTGACACTGGACTCCAGGCATTTTGATATTTCCCTCTCCCCAGTCTTCCTCCAGACTCTGGCACCTTGATTTCCGAATGACATGTAAAAGTTGCTTTCATCCGAAAAAAATACTTTGGACCACTGAGCAACAGTCCAGTGCTGCTTCTCTGTACTTCTGCCGCTGTTTCTGGTTCAAAAGTGGGTTCATGCTTCCATCTGCTGAAAAACTTTATGGAGATGATTTCATTTTTCAGCACGATCTGGCACCTGCTCACAGTGCCAAAACTACTGGTAAATGGTTTACTGACCATGGTATTACTGTGCTGAATTGGCCTGCCAACTCTTCTGACCTGAACCCCATAGAGAATCTGTGGGATATTGTGAAGAGAAAGTTGAGAGACGCAAGACCCAAACACTCTGGATGAGCTTAAGGCCGCTATCGAAGCATCCTGGGCCTCCATAACACCTGAGCAGTGCCACAGGCTGATTGCCATTGAAGCAGTCATTTCTGAAAAAGGATTCGCGACCAAGTATTGAGTACATAACAGAACATAATTATTTAAAGATTGACTTTTTTTGTTTTAAAAACACTTTTCTTTTATTGGTCGGATGAAATATGCTAATTTTTTGAGATAGGAAATTTGGGTTTTCATGAGCTGTATGCCAAAATCATCAATATTAAAACAATAAAAGGCTTGAACTACTTCAGTTGTGTGTATTTGAATCTAAAATATATGAAAGTCTAATGTTTATCAGTACATTACAGAAAATAATGAACTTTATCACAATATGCTAATTTTTTGAGAAGATCCTGTACAGTGCTTGGTCAATTGCCAGTGCATCTTCTGGTGAAGGGTTTGGTGTACTCTGCATTTATTTCAGTACAGGGCAAAACTCTCAAGAACAGAATAACAAAGTCCTATTCTTAGTATGATGGCTAACCCACTGTCTAGTGCTCAGTCCATTGCAAGTTCCCTGATATGTTATACTGTAGATGTGAGACTGTATGACTTAAGCGATATTGGCCCGATTGTCAGCTGACACAGTAATAAGCTGTGTGAATGAAATGAGTAGTAGTGTCTGCTCCATGCTGGAACAAAAGCTTACAGTTGATAACATTGCTTCATACAACAACTGTAACACATTGATAACAGAAGTGAAACCAGATGCAGCAGCACATTCCCTTGCCTGCAGCACAGACAAAGGGGGCCTATGTATAAAGCCTTCCTTGTAAATTTAGCTTGAAATGTAACACCTAACAGACTTAACACTTCATAGTGTTTATAAAATTAAACTTTGCACTTAAGTTCACATATTTATCCTGACTACCAAACACAGCTTGGAAGTTCAGATGGATTTCAGAGTGTTTTTTAAATGTTTGGCAGAAGTCTCCATATTTCCTGTACTGCCACACATGAAATCCCTCCAGTCCTTGAACTGATGCCAAATATCACAAACTTAATTATTGCTTGAGGGCTAAAAAGAACAGTATCTTAATAAAAACGACTTGACATAGCGCCGTGATACTTTTGTAGGATGATATAGGTGTTGTCACTGAACTTTCCAGTTTTCTATCACTCTGCAGTTCACATCCACAGTATATGTCATGCGTGTGTGCATTGTTAAACAAAATGCACTCACAATACTGGGTACTAGGGTACTTGGTTAAAATGTGCAGCAGAACACGATCTGCGTGGTGTTTTTATGGTCTACATATGTTTGCGTACATCCCAAAAACATACAGCTGCGTTAACTGCTGTCTCCTCTTTCAAAAGTTTCCTTAAAGCGGATCCGAGATGAAAAACTAACTATGACAAGTAACTTGTCTATATATCTTATGTACAGTTTAGATGGTTTAAACAGCAAATCTGTCTGCATACTGCTTTAATAGAATATGATTATTTCTTCCTGTGATACAATGACAGCAGCCATGTTGTTTGTAAACATTACACAGAGGCAGGCTTATCTGCATCATCAGCACTCAGATTGAAAAAAACCTAATCCCCCCTCCTCCTCCCTCCTCCCCTCTGCCTCTGAAATCTCTGGCTAGTAATACCTCCCACTCCTCCTGCCTAGACTGAGCTCCCATGAGCCCTTGCTACTGCCAAGGCTCTCTAAAAACTGTGGGTGGGGCTTATTTAGTTTATAGGAATTCCCTATAAACTATAGGAAAGGAACACAATTATGCAATGAGTAAAAGTTCATCTCGGATCCACTTTAAAGGGAACCTAAACTGAGAATATGGATTTTTCCTTTTAAAATAACACCAGTTGCCTGAGTCTCCTGCTGATCCTGTGTCTCTAATACTTTTAGCCACAGCCCCTCAACAAGCATGCAGATCAGGTGCTCTGACTGAAGTCAGACTGGATTAGCTGCATGCTTGTTTCGCGTGCTTTCTTGCTACGGATTGCTTACACATAGATTCCTGTTGCGATTGGACAGTGAGTCAACTATTGGAGCTGCTTATACCATATTACTCTATGCTCCAGTTCATGCAAAGGGGCAACGTGTGCCTCGTGTTTGGTAGGTCGCATTAAAGCTGACTCAGAACTTTGACGCTGCTATACTTGTATAGGATAAATTGATGCCTGGCGAAAAATGGAAATTAGTAAATGTATGATTCAAAGATGGACATTCTAACATATGAACTTGGATGAGAAGTTGCTTTATCTAAGTAAAATCTGGACTCATATATGCTATTTACAGTGGTACCACGTGCTTTTTTTGCTCGTGGCAGTTGCAATCCAGCTATTAGGTCAGGTGCACTGGACTTTTAGATCTTAAGTCAGGCGCAATATAGATAAATATCCTGATGGTCAGAAGTGATGATGTTGGTTTATAGCCCCATGTTTTTGATATGATTGGCAGGCAATCTGTGTTCCAGAAAGTTGATCATATTGGTCGTTATAATTTTGAAGTTTTACCTCTGTGAGTGTATAAAAGCTTTTTTGACCTGGCCCATATGTTCGTTTTTTCAATGCGGATGGCCAGGGTACCTCATGCGATTTATTAGAGGAAACTGCAGACACCAATGTGATAAACTGATTGCTGGATTTTTATGCTGGGAAAGATTAAGGGGGATTGATTAAGGCAAGCAATTGTTGGATTCTGTCTAAAAATATGTTTTGACTTTTTTGATATTATAAAATAAATTTTAGCTATTTTTGCATTAAAAAACTGTTCTTACAGTTTTATTAACTTATAGCCTTATTTTGTGGTGTGCAGCTTTGTACTGGTTGGTGCTATATGTGTTTTTTCTTTTTACCAGTAGTTTCTTTTTACCAGTGCTAGCACCCACTTATGGCATAAACTGCTTACCAATACTAAATAATATTTTTTACTTGGTGAAGCCAAAAGATGGCTCACCCTGTTCCTGCTGAATCTCCTGCCCATGCCAAATACTGTTCCACCTCCGAGTTGTAGCAATTCAGGGGGGACCCATAATACTGGCTTCGCCGATTTATGGTGAGTGATTTACCTATTTATTTTCTAACTTGAGCACTGGCTCTCTCCAGCGTCCAAATTGGTCACTGAGCGCCACTTTGTAATTCTCATTATGGCCTATGGTGGCGCCCAAATGATCGGCGTACAGCTGCGCTAAAATTGGATACCGTAATTCGATGTGGTGACCTACCCATGCCCAAAATCCCCACTTCCTGGCTAAATCCTGAAGTGTTCACAATCTACATGCTTGATGGTCTGTTAATTTCACCAGAACTGCAATCTTCTCAACAGACCCCTGCACACTCCTGCTCTGTTCATGCCTCTGCCAGCAAATAGGAATTCTGTCTTGGCAGCTGCTACATAAAAACGAGGACTCTTAAGGTGCCCATACACCCAATTATTTTTTTTTCATTCGATTCCCTGCAGTGTCGATCACTCCGATTGGATGGGAATCAATTCCATTAAATGCTAAATTCAATCGATTTTAACTAAAATGTATCAAAAGTATCAAGCGGACGATCGATGGGCCATAGCAATACAATGCATCGAACAGGGCATCGCTGCAGTTCCCTGCTAGAATCTATTAAAAATCAATGTGCTGTGTGTGTTTGGAACCAATTCCTTCTGATTCAATTTCTTTCTGAGAGGAATTTATCATTTTGGGACATTGGGAGGAAATCTAGAAGTGTATAGCTATTATTATTTATTAGATTTATATAGCGCCAACATATTACGCAGCGCTGTACAATAAATAGGATTACAGACAATCATAACAGGGTTGACAGAACAATACAGGTAACAGACCATAGATACAACAATACAGGTAATAGCAATAATATACGCAACACAATGCTTTAAGTTTGTACACTCTCTAGATCAGGAAAAGAAAATAGATATTTTCCTGATGCTGATAATTTTTCCTGGTCTACCTCCTGGTCCTGGTCTATTCAGCCAAAATCTATCTATCTATCTATCTATCTATCTATCTATCTATCTATCTATCTATCTATCTATCTATCTATCTATCTATATATATATATATATATAATCTCTATATGACCAGCTTTGTTAAGTTGGTCATTTACTAAACTTCCACCCCTTCTGTTCTACCATGCATCACTCGTACAAACAACAAGTATTCCTGATCAATGGCTGATCAATATTTTGACAAAATATTGATTGGGAATGCCCAGATTTTAATTGAGGTTTATTAAATGTGATGTTCCTAGCAAACCTTATGTCTGACCTATTAAAAATAGTATATAGTGTATGTGTGGATTTAACTGATAACTGTGTAAAAGTGATTTCTTTGTGGTCAGTTCCTACTGTACACTGCAATTTGCTTTTCTCACTTGTAAAATGTACTTCAGTTTCTGCTTTGCCACTCCTCCCCCCCCCCCCCCCCCCTTCAGTTTCAATGGCATTCTACCACCTAGGTGTAAAAATAATTGATACACAATATAACCAACCTCTTTTTCTTTATGTACCCTTTTTCATAGATTGTAAGCAATGATTTTTACAGCCTAAGCTATTTTGGAGTTTTTATCTTAGTAGTATTGCAAGATTGAATTCCCAGTATAATAAAAAAAAAATTCTAGTTGAAATAATAAATAGGAGGATATATGGCGTGTGACAAATATTCCATCAAGAAGATGATTTTTGGCATCTGTTTCACACACCTTCACCTATTTTTACTTCACCCTGGTAGTCATGTAATTGACCAGGTTTTGGTTTTATATCACCATTAAAGAGACTCCGTAACAAAAATTGCATCCTGTTTTTTATCATCCTACAAGTTCAAAAAGCTATTCTAATGTGTTCTGGCTTACTGCAGCACTTTATACTATCACTGTCTCTGTAATAAATCAATGTATCTTTCCCCTGTCAGACTTGTCGGCCTGTGTCTGGAAGGCTGCCAAGTTCTTCAGTGTTGTGGTTCTGCTATGAACTCCCCCTTCCAGGCCCCTCTATGTACACTGCCTGTGTGTTATTTAGGATTAGAGCAGCTTCTCTCTTCTCTCTTATCTTTTACAAGCTGGATAAATCGTCCTCAGAGCTGGCTGGGCTTTCACATACTGAAGAATTACAGACAAGGGCAAAGCTGTTTGCAGGAAGAAACAATCAGCCTGAAACTTCAGTGCATGAGAACAGGGGGAAAGAAACACACAAATGATCTCTTGAGATTCAAAAGGAAGGCTGTACACAGCCTGCTTGTGTATGGATGTATTTTCTATGTGTGGACATACTGTACATCAACCTACTTCCTGTTTTGGTGGCCATTTTGTTTGTTTATAAACAAACTTTTGAAAACTGTTTTTAACCACTTTTAATGCGGCGAGGAGCGGCGAAATTGTGTCAGAGGGTAATAGATGTCCCCTAACGCACTGGTATGTTTACTTTTGTGCGATTTTTAACAATACAGATTCTATTTAAGTCGTAGACCCCTTTTACTGATTGTATTACACTTTGTGTTGCCTACAAACTTAAACCAGTGGAGTAATTTGCTAGGACAGGATGATTGTTTTTGCTGTACTGTGTCAAATAAGAAGACTTCTTTTCTCCAATGCAAAGTACAAATTTGCCTTTCTAAAAATGGAAGACATTTGCCATTATTCCAGAGTGGGCATAAGAGGTTTCCCACAATGCATCAATGCTGAATATGCAAATTGCCCCTTTGTTGTCACTGTAAGCTAAAAACACCTCTAGGACCACTGGAATGCAATGAGGTGTCAGCTTGTTAATTGTACAGAGCCACACTAATCCACCATACATAGACTGCTTCAGACTGGTTGGTCCTCATCAGCTCTATGAGGTAGGACTTGAAACACCCAGAATAACAGATTGACTAGCAATCTCATGGTGAACAAAAACTCCTAGGACTGTGTAAGGTGCTTAAAAGTACCAAAAAGCCCTCTTACTAATGCCCCTATGCAGGAACAAGAATTGCCTATTCTGCAGTGATCCTTTGTGGGAGACCTCATGTACTCACTCCAACCTGGATAATCGCACTGACAGGAACAGCATTTCCTTTTAACTTTTTCATATGTTGTAACCAGCATCAGCTGTTGGACACCTTCCATTGTATTGTCTTGGACCAGTCAATCCAGTCTGTTTGTCTGCAGTTGAGAAGTCTTAGGTAGCCATACACTTATAGATTGCCACCCGATGTAACAAAACAATGCATTCCTTTCTGATTGGATCAGAAAGGAATGGACTACTACCACACACAGCACATTGGTATCTGCGCCTTTGTACCAGTGATAATCAAGTAGGAAGACTGGAACTCCTGGCCAGACAGTGTGGAGAGGACATGGAGGAGACCAGGTTGTGCAGGTCATGACAGTGACTGGCCATGGCTTCCTATTCCTCAGAAGAATATTGTGGTAAAGTCCTCTGAATGTGACTGGGGATTTCTTTCACAATACGGGGCTGTCCATTTTGGTGAGATGTCTTTGCAAGGCAAATTTATTGGGGTTTTGTGAATCAATCCCCATCTGTCTGGAGTTTGTATGTTCTCCTAGTGTTTGTGTAAGTTTCCACCAGGTTTTCAGATTTCCTCCCACATCCTGAAACTTGTACAGAACTGGTAAGTTTTTAGTTTTCTCATCCATAAAATTGGCAATAGACTATGACCAGTATGGTAGAAATGATAGGGATTGTATTGTTAGCTCCTCTGATGGCAGTTACTGTCAGGACTACAGGCTCTGAGAAGTGCTGCAGAAGATGTCAGCACTTTGTAAGTACACATTAATGATAATCTGGTGAGACTGCCAGACTACTACTTGTTTGGCGTAGTGTGTTGTAGCCAACTAGATCATAGGTTTATGAATGTATTATGGAATTGTTCTAAGAACTGTGCCTCTGCATGTCCAATGGTAGGGAGATGGTTTGTGTTTCTCATAGGTACTGTATTAGGCATTAAGTTTTTGTTTTAAAAATAAGAGTTGAAATAAGTGTTCTTGGGAAGTGTTTTTTTTTTACTTATTTACTGTATTTGGCCTAGTACCATCCACTGAAAATAGAGATCCTGTTTTATGAGCAGAGAATGGGGATTTCACTAAAGAAGCTTCCTCTTTTTGTTTTTGTTTTCCTTTTTTGTCCATCACCAGTGTCTCTTGTAAATATCCTAATTTTTGTGTGGAAAATCTTTACACTGTATGCAAGCTTTTTGCTCATATTTTGTCTTTAAAATTTAACAAGATATCAAACTTTTTCTCTTTTAGTGGTCTATGAGCACAGATCACGGCTAGAGAAATCTTTACAAAAGGAAAGACTTGAACTGAAGAAAGCAAGAGAAGGTAAGGCATTGCCTGCTTCAGTAAAAGTGGAACGCAAAAGCTTTTTTTATTTAATGCAAAGTATTTACTGTGCACCTTAAGGCTGGTATCACAGTGGGACGTTAAAGTTCCACGTTACAGCAGCCAGTAACGCAGCCTAAATCACAGCACTGTAAAATCAATGTGCTGTTCACAGTGCACATGTTGCATTAGTGTATAACACTGCACGTTAAAGAGACTCTGAAGCGAGAATAAATCTCGCTTCAGAGCTCATAGTTAGCAGGGGCATGTGTGCCCCTGCTAAACAGCCGCTATTGCGCCGTTAAACGGGGGTCCCTTCACCCCCAAACCCACCCCCGCAATAGTTGGTCGTAGACTTGGTCGTGATTTATTTCTTCCTGGAGGCAGGGCTAACGGCTGCAGCCCTGCCTCCAGTCGCGTCCATCAGCGGCGCATCGCCGCCTCTCCCCCGCCCCTCTCAGTGAAGGCTGACAGAAGAGCGTGGGGCAGGGCTGCGGCGGTTAGCCCTGCCCCAATGCGGAAGCGCTCCCCCGCTGCACGGAGGGGATTTGAGGGATCAGGGACCCCCGTTAAGCCGCGGGATAGCGGCGTTTTAGCAGGGGCACACATGCCCCTGCTATCTATGAGGTCTGAAGCGAGATTTATTCTCGCTTCAGACTCTCTTTAAATGAAAGTGCAGTGCACATGCTCAGTGACTAGCCACATGGCTAAGTAATATTCACTGCACTGTGGTGACTCCTCGTGGGACTTGTAGTGTTGTCCGGATCATGAACAAATCGTTCATTTGATCCGGATCTTTTTTTGTGAGTCGAATCATCCGGATCATCACAATGAAAGATTTGGTGAGTGGATGTCTGTCTGGAAGAAACAGGAACATACAGAATGTACAGTGCAGGGAAAGTCCTGTCCTGCTAGTCATTTCACCCCCAGTCTGCTTCCCTAGTAAAATGATTCGGTACAAAGACCCGGATCTTTTCAATGATCCGATTCGAATAATCCGAATCCTTAAAAAGATCTTGACTTCCCATCACTATCTTGGAGCGGCTGCTTTGAGAGCCGTATAACGCGGCTCAATCTAACGTCCAATTTCAACACCACCACGTGTTGCGTTAGGGGCACGTTATGCGACCTTAACGTCTTAACATCCCCTAAAACGCAACGTCTTGGTGTGAAAGTAGCCTAAAGAACCCCCGAAGTGATGCAAAGCTACCTAAGGTAAACAAAGAGATATGTTCATGTTGGGTCTACATACCTCTGTGCATTGTCCAACAAACTAACTTCACCTTAACCACTTGAGGACTGCAGTCCTAAACCCCCCTAAAGACCAGGCCATTTTTAGCTTTAAGGCCAAGCTGCAGGGCCGCACAACTCGGCACACAAGTGATTTCCCCCCCCCCCCCCCCTGTCCCCACCAGCAGAGCTTTCTGTTGGTGGGGTCTGATCGCAAATATTTGTCTCTTTATTTTTTAAATAAAATGCCCATTTTTTTTTAATTTAATTTTGTAGGTCTCCCTCCCTCCCCCTCCCCCCCCCAGCCAATCATCGTGATCGGCTGTCATATGCTTCAGTCTATGACGGCTGATCACTTGTTTGCCTGTCCCCAGTACAGTGCTGCCTTAGATCACAGCACTGTACAGACTTATTAGACAGCGGTTTCACTGTCTAACAGTCTCCAGGCCGTTGGGAGGCTGAAGGTGGAGTGGATCTCCGTCATCAGAGCGGGGATGCACGCGGATCTGCGCACGCGCTCCCCTGCAATCCCCATTCCAGACCATTCATGCCAATCAGCATAGAGTGGTCCTGGAGCTGCCGCCACATTCACGCCAATTGGCGTGGAGCGGTTGGCAAGCAGTTAAATATGATGATGATTTTTAATACTTTGTTGAAAATCCTGTGCAGGTGATGACTGCTTGCTATTAGGAACCTATGCACATCACTGAATGCTGGATTTCCACTTTAATAATGCTATACCAGACCTATGCTGCTACTGTCTTTAGTTGTTGTTTGTCCTTTGCTCGTTTTGTCTTCAGCAAGTGCAATGCATGTCAAATTGGGTTGAGATCCAGTGAATGACTTGACCATTTCAAGAATGTACTCTTCTTTATTTACAAAAAACTCTTGGGTTATTTGTCCGTATTCACCATGAAACACCATCTTGACTTTTTTTTCAGTATTCATGTGAATCTGAGCATACACACAGTTCTGCGTTCATTCTTCTGCTTCTGACAGTAGATATCTAACTAACATACAGTAGTGACCCAGTTCCATTTTCATCTACAAATTCCTATACTTCTTTCATTATGTTATACCGATGTTATGGTAGGCCTTAGTTCAAGAACCATCCATTCTCTTCTCCATGCTCCTCCACGATTGGGTCAACATCCGCGTTGATCGGAAGTCATGCAAGTCAATGGCGCCACAAATATTTTAAACTGCTTCCCATTGCGCATGTGCGGAAGTGTATTTTTTTTAATACACTGCCTTATAATTTGTATTTCGGCCACAGGAAGTGACACAACGCTACAGAGCCTCACTTATAGTTTGGTTTGCTGCCATAAACTCCATTACTGCGCATCAACGTAGGTGTCTACAAAGCCTCTTTTTAGCGTTGCGGTGTGCTGCGAGCATCCGAGCGCACCACAAAAAAAATGCAGGCTGCTAATGTGAAACCGACCTAATGGTTGAAGAAAACCTGAACTGAAAATTAAGTCAAAATAAACATACACAAGTCATACTTGCCTCCCGTGTAGTCTACTCCTCAGTGTCTTTCTCCTGTCCCGCGTCCTGTTTGTCCACTGTGAACAAGGAAATTCTCTGTCCTCCATTTTGAAAATGGCCATTACCCCATAACAGCTTTCTGGTCAGCACACTGTTAAACTGTAACATTGTCCACTTGAGCCATAGGGAAACATGGACATTACTTGGCACATCAGTCGTCTTCTCAGCTATAACTGACAGCAACTGATATACTTCTGTTCTGACAAAATGTTGTCAGAACTGGAAGGGATCATTTTCAGAAGAAAATGGTGAGCTTCTGAGAGTAACTGATGGCAAGGTAACTATGTAATGTTCATTTGAAGTTACCTCATGTGTTTATTTTAAATATGTTTACTCAGTACAGGTTCCCTTTAAAGAGAATCTGTATTGTTAAAATCGCACAAAAGTAAACATACCAGTGCGTTAGGGGACATCTCCTATTCCCCTCTGTCACAATTTCGCCGCTCCCCGCCGCATTAAAAGTGGTTAAAAACAGTTTTAAAAAGTCTGTTTATAAACAAACAAAATGGCCACCAAAACAGGAAGTAGATTGATGTACAGTATGTCCACACATAGAAAATACATCCATACACAAGCAGGCTGTATACAGCATTCCTTTTGAATCTCAAGAGATCATTTGTGTGTTTCTTTCCCCCCTGAGGGGGGAGTGCATAGCAGAACCACAACACTGAAGAACTTGGCAGCCTTCCAGACACAGGCTGACAAGTCTGACAAGGGAAAGATACATTGATTTATTACAGAGACTGTGATAGTAGAAAGTGCTGCAGTAAGCCAGAACACATTAGAATAGCTTTTGGAACTTGTAGGATGATAAAAAACAGGATGCAATTTTTGTTACGGAGTCTCTTTAAGATACTTGGGCTCTAAGGGAGTTTTTCTGCAACAGTTAATACTATGCAACTCTCACTGATAAATAATTGCGGGTCGTATAACTCCTGTGTGGTAAGAAAGACACTTGTGTGAACAGGGAACAGATTAATAGTTTCAAGATTCAAAACATGAAGGCAGTTAAACTTTAAACCAAAATAAGGGTTTGGGATACGAGGAAAGTCCTATTTAGCATTAGCACAATAGATAAAATGGTTTATCTTATGAGTTTATTTTCACTTGAAATTTGCTTTAGGGCTAGTTCACAGTGCTCCGTTGCATTGCTGAATAATTCTGCATGTCACCTCACTGCCCATACAATTCTATGGGGCTGTTCACAGTGACGGATCACATTATTCTAACTCGCTACATGCAGGCTTTGTAGTAAAGTCTACGTCCAGTCTCCATTGCAGTTCACACTCATTATAACACGTGCACTGACCACTGTGAATCAAGCCTTAATGTAAAAGATAAGGGCACGTAACCCCAAAACTTTTTCACATGCCCTGTCTAGGTGACAATGACTTTTTCTCTGAATGGTTTGCACACAATTGTGGACACTGGCGCAAGCCCCATTCCAATCCTGTTTAACCCCTTGTTTCCTTTGAAGGCAGTCATTGCCAAAACAGCTGAGCTGATCATTCAACAGCAGCAGCCCACATGGACCTTGACATGGGCAGTACTCAGCAGGGAGCACTAAAGCAGACACTGGAGACATACACCGTGTAGCAATACTATTTACAGTATATATTGACATACATTTATATATGTAAATGCAGGGCTGTGGAGTCGGTACAAAAATCTTCCGACTCCTCAGTTTATGAAATCACGACTCCGACTCCAACTCATACTCCGAGTACCTAAAATGGCCCAGACTCCGACTCCTCAGTTTATGAAATTCTGACTCCAGGTACCCAAAATGGCTCCGACTCCTTAGTCTAATACTTAACAGGGCTATGGATTTTGTACAAAAATCATCCGACGACTCAGTTTATGAAATCAACGACTCCGACTCCGGGAGCCCAAAATTGCCCCGACTCCAACCCCGACTCCACAGCCCTGTGTAAATGTATATTATTATTGTAGCTTAATAAAATTTCTGTATAATACAGGTGACACTTACATTTGTAAAGTGAATGTTAATGGCCTTCTGTGCTGACTGGTAAATCTCACTGTAAGGATAAACTAATTAACCACAAAATATATAAGAGGCGCCCAGGAGTAATAAAATACTTTTACAACCAATAAAATGAAAAAAAAAAAGTGAGGTGGCTTACCTCAAGCAAGACAATCTCGCTTAATAGAAGAGTTTGTATTGCATTGGCAATGCGTTTCGTGGGTACTTGCCCACTTCCTCAGGCTAAATGGCAGTGCCAAGCAGTACTAGTAGCCGCAGGTAAGGCTCCTTATCTGCGGGTACTGCTACTGCTTTGCACTGCTACTTTTTTTTTTTCATTCTATTTGTTTTTAAAGTATTTTATTATCACTCTTACAATATTCTCCACTACTGTGGCATGCTGCACCATTTGGGCTCCTGTTGTCTCTGTTTTTTCTTCCTGTAGGGTGTACATTTTTTTATCAACCCCCCCCCCCCCCTTAATCTAATTAACCACAAGAGACAAGAGCAAGGTCCTGGCTGTATAGTACAGAGTAAGGGCCCTTTTCCACCAGCGCGTTTGCGCTGGCTGAATCGCAAAACCGCAAACCGCTAGCGATTTTACAATCGCTACGGTTTGCTTTTTAACATAGGAATCGCGGTAGGTCATTTCCACTACCACGATTCGCTTTTGTCGGGAACGCGAACGCGCGGCGGAGCGATAATTGCCGCGATTTTGCTATGCAGTGCATAGCATAGCAAAATCGCGGCCGCAAACGTCGGGGGAATCGCCGGTTTTGCGATTCAGCAATCGCTAGCGTTCAGCATGAACGCTAGCGATTGCAGGTGGAAAAGGGCCCTAATTGCTATGATAATGCAGGTGTGAATTTAGCTTTGGTCAGCACTTCTTTCCAGAGGTGCAGTGAAATTGTTAAACGTGCACAGTGATATCTGTACATGGTTTTTATGTAAATGAAGCATCTTTGGCAATTAATTATTTAGTTTCTGTCCAATAAACTGTGAAATTGCATTTTGTCTTATCAGACAGAAGAATGCAGATTTTATTTATGTTGTCACAAGACTGTAGCAGAATTTTTTTTTTATTTTCTTTTTTTTTTTTAAAGTGCAGTAAAACATCAGACTAGACAGTTTCTCAGCTGAATACTAGTCAGTCCTTTTTTTTTTTTTTTTTTTTTCTTTTTTTTTTCTTTTCTTTTTTTCCATCTTCTGTTTAGGTGTATGAATGGGAAAAGTTTTTTTCTTATGCCCTACTGCTGCCATCTAGTGGCAGAAATAAAATTAACAACTGGCATGATAAAACCAGAACACTTTATTATGCAATGGGCAACAGCTGGATATGAAACAGGCTGCAAAACTGTCAGCTTTTGAATTGTCAATTAATTATGAGTTATGGCAATTACTGTGTTTGTTTGTGACAGAATAATGTCGGCTGAAATGTTAGTTGGTAGCCAGTCCTGACAAACATTCCGAACTCATAAATGCCCATTTACTGGTTTATTTAACACTTGAGATAATATGGCTGTGCAGCTGTTGTTGCTGCAGCAGGATACAAGCTGCTCAGCAGTTATAACTGCCAACTTTGCTCAGACTGGCTCTAAATCATCACAGAACATTTTGAAAATTAAAAGTCAAAATAATCATACACAGGTCATACCTACCTCCTGCGTTGTCTACTAATCTATCTCTTTCTCGTCTCCTGTGTCCCATTTGTTCACTGTGATCAATTGAATTCTCCATCCTCCCTTTTGAAAATGTCCATTACCCCATAAGAGCTTCCTGGTCAGCACACTGTTAAACTGTAACATCGCCGACTTGAGCCATAGGGAAACATGGACATTACCTGGTACATCAGTTGTCCTTTCAGCTATAACTGACAGCAACTGGTATATAACTGACAGCAACTAATATAATTCAGTTCTGACAAAATGTCAGAACTGGAAGGTACCAAGGGGTTTGGAATAACAGATATACAGTATGTTCACACAGCCTGACGTCCTGGGCTCGTATAACTATGCTATAAAGACTGGTACACATTAAAATGTATAAATCCCACTGCGCCAAAGTACCCGGGTTCTGAGAGGAAATGCTAATGAATTTAACTTCCAAATACCTAAAAAAAATAAAAAAAAAAAAAAAGTCAACATCTGCTAGCAACGAGCGTTAGTGTAGCATGGGTCGCGCTACTTGAGAACTGTTGTTTGCGCTGATAGTGTAACTCGCGATACTTACTCCCAGAAGTAAGTCTAGGTTGACAGTGGGACGTTGCATTGCATCGTTCCCTGTGTAACGGGAATAAAAAAGGAGTACCCCATATTACGGCCACGTTGTGTCGCATACAGCGACTGATACAGTACCTTTTAACGCACAGTTCAAGCAGTGCAATACCACATCGCCATAGACTAACATGACTTCCGGGCCGTTGCAGGTCACCGCGGATCGCGCACTGTAATGTAGATTGGGCACTTCCGGCGCAGTGTACCACAACGTGGGAAGTATGAATCATCCTATAGAGTTTCATTAGGCTGCATAAAATTGTATATATAAAACCTTGCGTTGCCTTACAGTCCACGAAAGAGAGGTCCATATAATTGCAACCACCTGGTCTTCCAATCAGGTCTTGTGATTTCACCTCAAAAGAACAAAAAAAAGATTAATCACATAGACCATATAGTCCAGGGAGCTCCGCACCATCAATGATCCCCAGTGTACTTTACATGTATCACCAATGCAATTGTTATCCACCACCATTAGGGACCGCTCTCGCCTTCTGCTGTCTCTGCCCTGACCCATAGACAGCAGCCTCAGCATAACCGTATTAGCCTCTGGCACTCTGCTCCCTTTGATAATCTGGATCCTTAAAACTCCTAAACACAAGAAACACTTCATAGCGCAGACTGCTTCAAACAAGGATGTCAGCCACCACCACTGGCTTTATGTTACCACAGTGTTTGTTATGGGGTCACCCTAATGGTGACCTAATGGTGGTGGACACGATTGCAGTGGTGATGCATGTAAAGTACACTGGGCATCATTGATGGTGCGGAGCTCCCTGGACTATATGGTCTATGCAATTAATCTTTTTTTGTTCTTTTGAGGTGAAATCGGAAGATCTGATTGGAAGACCCTGTGGTTGCAATTATATGGACTATATGGACTCTTTAGTGGACTGTAAGGCAGCGCAAGGTTTTATATATACAATTTTATTCAGATGTTTATGAGACATTTATACCTGTGCAGCAGACCTTCAGTGTAAGGGATAGGTTTTTGTTAGGGGTGGGCAATGCGCCAACTAATGCTACAATTTTAATTTAATTAGGCTGTATTAGCAGAGCGGCAATTTGCCACACCGTGCCTGTGTGAAAGAGCCCTAAGGGTAATATCGCTGTGTGCTGTCTGTGCAATTTTGTGCTTCAGACCCATGCTGTGGTAACCATGTTTGTTATTGTCGGCCAAGATACAGAGATAACACTTTTGAAAATGTGGTCTAAAAACCCCTTTTGTTTGAAATTAGAAAAAAAATAAAAACCAAATATGATTGTGCGTTCACATATACAGCTGTTAAGGAACTACAAGTCCCACAATGCATTGCAGGAGTCTGACCAGGGCTGTGGAGTCGGTACAAAAATCCACCAACTCAGACTCCTCAGTTTAGGATTCCTCCGACTCCTCTAATTTGCATATTACACTCTTGTTGATTAAAAGTATGTAACATAAAATGCATCTCTTAACTGCCAACACTTAGGAATTTTAAGACAACTGAAGTGAGAAGGATATGTAGGCTGCCATATTTATTCCCTTTTAAACAATACCAGTTACCTGGCTATTTGGCTGCTCTTCTGCCTCTAATACTTTTAGTCTAAATATAAACTGGTACAGAAAAAGGATTGACTCTTGGGTGCATGTGAAAAATTAGGAAAATCTTTAATATACCAAACTATTACAAATACACACACACACACACACACAAATACACACACACACACACACACACACACACACACGTTAAAAATCGGTAGCATTAATGATCTCATACATTAACATGTTAGGTCACTATATCCCACTGACTACAAAGAGAATACCGAGGGGCTGCAGTCCCCTTTGTCCAGTGTAATAATTTGCCTCCTGGCCCCTCAATCACAAGTTGCTGTATATGATGCTATCATAAAAGATAGAAAAAGCCACGAAACAAAGGGGGGTAGTTGTCATCTAGGACTGTGTATCTCCACCAGTTTTGACCAAAATGTCCTGCTTCAAATGACAACAAGGAAAAATGCAGGCTCCACTGATAGTCCCATTCACAAGCTTATTGGACCTCCAGAGCTATAGATAGAGTACTCCCAGCAATTATTTGCAGCATTTAAGGCATCAACACTGTGGTACTTGACCATAGATAGATATTAAGCCATGCAATAGAGCCAAAGATATTTGCAAACTTCAGATGTTGTTGTAGTACAAACATGAAGATGAAGCATATATGCGTATTGCAAATGGCAGCCATGCAGATTAGATGTATAATGCCCAGACAGTCTGTCATTTAAAACAGATTCAAGCAGTAGTTGCCTTCACAGAAGTATCAGCATGCATAGGTCCACTCATGATCCCAATCGCGGAACACGGACAATGGCAAGCTTGAAAGGTTAGGTACATGCAGTAAGCAAAAGTTCATGCAGGCATACAGGGAGGTACAAATGGTCCAACACATTACCCCATACTCCAATGTCCTTGTATGTAGATATACAGGCTGTGGTATGCCGGAGGGTACTGGAAGTCTCTAGTAATCAGTGGGTATTCGGATGCCTACTTGCTCAACATGTTTCGCCGAAAAGGTTTCGGCCTCATCAGGAACTGGCATCCTGAGATCTGTAGTGCCTCAAAGTTATGGCGTTCAGGTTGACGCCATTCAAATACCCACGGCGGCCATCCATCGCCCCCTCCGTCCCATACACCCACGCCCAGGTCCCCGCCCACATTCTACCAATCACACGCAGCCAAAGGCTAACGTGCGAAGGGGCATCTTGCGCTCCAACTGCCGCCGGCCGAATGGAAACCCGCGTTCCAAAAAGCGAAAGAGCGTCATCCCCATAAGAACAATGACGGGGAGCGAGAGGACAGGGACCCTGGGCATGCGCATGGGAACAGGGGGGCGGGGAAATGTCCCGCACAATATTAGACTAAGCAAAACAGTATTCTATAATTACATAACCTCTTCTACATATAAAATATACAATTCTGACAACGATAAAGTTAATTTGAGCCACTGAGGTCTTATAGTCCGTCTTAAAGTGGAATGATGGGGATATAAAATCCCAAACTGCCCACTGCCATATAATTACATATAGCAGCGCACCCACACAAAGAAGGACAGATCTCAGTGGAGCTCATAAATTAATAAACAAAAACTCAATGAACAATAATGTCAAAAATGGAAACCGGTGTGTAGAGCAGAAATGCCAAAAAATATATATAATAAAAAGAGGGACTCAAACTCCTATGAGGCCCTTTAAGAATAGTAACAGTAATAGTCCAGGATGCATGCAGCAAGTGTCAACCACCGCACAAAAGGGGAGGGGGGGAGGAGGAGAGAGGAGAGAACAAACACCCTGTGGGAGGGCAGTTTAAATCTACGTCATTTGTCAAAACTATTCGGGTAAGAACACACGATAGTTTATACTGTCATTGAGTCCTTTGTTTCTAGTTGCGTCTAGATTGAAAATCCAACGGGATTCAATCTGTAATCGTTTTTTATTATAATTACCACCTCTAGGGTGTTTATGTACTCTATCCAGGCCGATAAATCGAACAAATCGAGGATTACCCCGATGTACTAGATTGATGTGCCTGGAAATCGGTGATTTAAAGTTACAATAACTAATATCACTAATATGATCTTTTATTCTCTCTTTAAAGGGGAGAATAAAAGATCATATTAGTGATATTAGTTGTTACTATATTATATATATATGTTACATATTAGTTGATATTAGTTATTACCCCTAGGGGAAGATTTATCGAGCATTGCACCTAAATCTGACATAGTGCTGCTTTTTATTAAAGGGCCAGTTTTATTTATTAAGTGTCTTTGGACCCTACCAGAGCCTATAGTTCTGTGATAGTTCTGTCAAGATTGAAGATGCACATTATCGCACCAAAAGTGGTTTAATGTAGGCTTTAAGCCCTGTACAGACGGGGGGGATCACTATTGACCTGACAGGGATCAGTACTCGACCCTTGGGCGACAGTGTAGTTCTGACACTGTACAGATGCGTCACTAGTCTCCAGGCTAGCGTATGTGTCTGTTGCTATGGAGGGGTCAGAGGGAGAACAAGCGATATGCGACTGAGTGGATTCCCGTGGACTGGTGAGAGGGGAGAACCATGCTGGATTGGCTCATGATACTCTATTGAGGAAGCCCTTTATCGTCCACCGCGACCAAGTTCAAACCTACATGTATACGTAGCTCCACTTTGGAGGGATTTCTTAACAGCAGAGAAGAATTCTACATCCTGCTGTACGTCTACCATAAATGTCACACGGAGCTGTTTGCATTCTATTCTGTGTGACAGCGTTAATTAATCTCTCTGTAAATATGGCTTTGGTTTACATTATGCAAAATTTGACAGGGAAATGGGATGTGCTATTTTGACTTTGTAAATAATTACATGAGATGAGAAAAATTAGGTTACTGGGATGGAGATACTACCACTGGAATCCTAGAAGTCAGGCTGTGATTCAGCTCGAGAGGGCTATGCAAATCTAATTTACACATTTTCTGTAGACCTGGAATTAGATGGAAAACTGTATTTGTGTTTCAAGTACAGCTTTCCTTCAAACACTGCAGTCCTCATTTAAAAATAAAAAATGGCACTTGTTCGCTTTCTATAATATTCAGAGGGGATATTCTAGAAAGTGGTGTTGCTGTCCACTCATAACTCATAACAGTCACAGGGGGACGTCACCTCCCTTCCCCCTTTGATCTGTGGAAGCTGCGGATTGTGGCTGTGGGCGAGTTTTTCCCAGTACAGTAAGCAGGTAATATATACAGTAATTATACCAAAAGCCCCTCTTCCCAGATTTTCTTAAACTCCCACAACTCCCATAGATGGATGAGGGCTAATATCAGTGTTCATTGTGAGTGGATGCTACATCATAGGGACTAGGGCCACACCACCCTATTTTGGATTTTATAAATGAGGGGAGAGAAGCAGCACAGTTGCGTAGCTAGGGTATTTGACACCCGGTGCAGATAATTTACAGACTGTCACCACAACTTCGTCGCAACTGTCGCTAGTCCCGCGTGTGTATGCGGGCTAGCGACAGGAGACCTACGTGAGTCAATGGAGCATCCGGCCGGGGGATGCTCCATTCACAAACAGCTTCCGCCGCGTCTCTGACTTTCTGGCGAGACGTGTGGACAGCTGTTGCTCCCTGGTCGCGTGTATGCATGCAACAGGACAGTTGTCCCCCGTGTGTATGTAGCTTTATCCTCGCATTCCTGAGGAGGGGGCTGCTGAACGTGCTCACTCTTTTCTTACAGGGGGATGCTGCTCTGATTCAGCTCCACAGTCGGCATGGCAGGAGCTGGAGCTATGCATGCTTAGCGAGTAGAAGGGAAATGTAGATCAGGCTGGTGAAGATCTAAGTATTCTTATTTTTTTTCAGCTAGGAGCTTGTTGCACCCCCTGCTGGCTGGTACTGGAGGTGCAGATCGCATCCCCCGCACTTAGCTAGTGACGCTAGTGAAGCAGCACTCTTGTATACGGTAGATTCCAGGGGGAGGATCATTTTGCTTGTTTGTAAAGTACAAGCTAACATTTTAAAACAGGCGTGTCCTTTTATCTCAGGTCTTCATATACATAAAGCAGACAAACCAGCTACATTTTAAATCTGCATTTATAGGGATTGTCCGGCAAAACAAAAAGTTTCACTTTTCTGACGCTTCTACCAGCCCCATGCGGCCATCCTGTGCCCTCGTAGTCACTCACTGCTGCTCTGGTTCCCCGCCGCCAGCTAGTTTTGGTTTTGCCGACCTCTGGGTCATCGGGCCACATTGCATACAATTTTACGCATTCCCGCTGGTGCAGGAACATTAACACATACATTTTTACACGTTACTGGTTTAACGCATACAAATTTACGCGTTGAACCAGTAACGGGTAGAAACGTATGTGTTAATGGCTACATCATGAGATCAGAGATTTACAAAATTGTAATCAAACCAGCTTCCCCTGATTCCCCCCCCCCCCCCCCCTCGCCTTCATTAATCCAATGCTGGGACCCCCGAACCTCTTTGTAAATCAGTTTGTAAAAAAAGTTTAATCAAGCCTCACTTGCCAATATAATATAACGTTTATTAGGACACCATGTCAGAGCAAATATCAAAATTGACACACAATTAAAAACACATTAAAAACCATGAGGAACCAAAGGATATAGGCAGACTCACCCCCACTCATACATGCATCACACCAGCCATACTGCCATGCAAACCCCAAGCATATTATGTATAACCCAGATACACAAGCCTCAATTGCGGAGCACCTATAGCTCTCTATATACTCCTATAGATAAGCAGAGAGAAAAGAGGGAGCGTGTTTTCAATCTGAGACAAACAGCTGTACAGCAAAAAATTGTATAGTTTGACTTGCAAGCAGTTGAAAAAAGTTTTGCAGTCCATAACAGGCCGGTTAGTAAAAACTTTTTGTCCTGATAGACACTAGCCGCTAGTTAGAATAGCATGCATATCCTGCAAGTTGATAAATCCAGTCAAACAGCCACATTTGCATATCAGCATGAGCTTAGCTGGTTAGTAAGCGAGAAATATAGCTTCCTTCTTATCACTGTATAGGCAGAGTATACTTCAGGTGATTTCACAAGCTTGTACCTTATGTCCATGCACTTAGGATTTGCAGAGCCCTGATAGCTGCGTCCCTTCTGTGGACAGGGTGTATCCACCTGTGACAAGGATACTCACAGACCGTCTTGGGTAGCTTGTAGTGTTACACAGCAGCAGCTGTATTCCACCTCGTGATCTACCTGCACTTGCTATACCATCAGCGCGCTTGCAGGGATCAAACGAGGCTTGCATGCATCAAGAGTGGTGGGTGAAGCCGGTCTCCCTTAGCTCCTCCCACCTACATGTTTCGACGAATTGTCTTCCTCAGGGCTTGTGGACAAGGGCTTGTGGAAGAGTGCAGTGGCTGCTCTCCCATCAGTAGACCAGTGCACTGCACAGGCCCATGGCTTGGCTTTTTCAGCCAAGCCTGAGCAGCTCCATGCTACTGCGCACTTTGGCCTTGCTCATTCACAGATGGGAGTGCAACTGCGTACTTCCAGAGGGTCCCGGCATCCAGCGATGGTTGGAAAAGAGGGCTTAGATCCAGAGGCTTTCTTCTACCCAGGTAAGTATCTGCATTTCTCTCCCTTGAAAGTTACAGGTTTACTTTAATGATAAATATGCCCCATAGCAGGGTGGACAATTTAAAGCGGAATATAACCCAGCATTTCTTCTTTGCTTTAAAAAAATTATTTACAGCATATTATATACAACCAGCATTTTTTTTTTTTACTAGACCAGCATTCGAAGGGTTACACACAGAGCTTGAAAGTTCAGTGCAGTGAAATGTGGACGCATCCGAAGTTGTAGATAATGTTATCTTGTGTTTACTTAAATGTATCAAGTGAGGAATGTGACATATTCTCTGACTGCGGAGAAGCTGGTGGACACAGACGGATACTCAAAGCATTTCTGAATTTAATACAAAATGAATAAAACCAGTTATTTATCACAAAGCAAAAAACTGTACTTTTGGGAATGTATAATTTCAAAATTAATAATACTTATGCACAAATGCAAATATGATAACCGTATGGCATATAAAAAGTAGGAAAACATGTTTTTATTGAATATTATGTCAGGGTTTTAAACTGCTTTAAGAGGGAATTCAGAAATGAATCTGCCCTGCTGGTCCCAAAGAGTTAAATCTCTCTGAGCTGTGAGGGTTGGAGGGCTGGCTTGGGAAATCTACTTTATGCTGGGGAAGTACTTCCATTTCACTGGCAACGTGGAGCCACTGAATGCAGCATGCTGGGTGTTTTCAATTCATTTATTGCAAAGTACAAACATGCACTGCTCAAAATGTTGTGCTAATGAATTCAGAAGTACTTTTATATGCATAAAAAGGAGGCACCTTGGCCATTTGGGTCTTATGATTTGTCCAGCCCTATCCTACACAATATAAGATTGCTTTAAAGGGAACACAAGGTGAGAGGGCTATGAATGCTGCCATAATTATTTCCTTGTAAACAATGCCAGTTGCCTGGCAGCTCTATTGATCTTCTGGCATAAGCAGTGTCTTGAGTCCAAACTGTGGAACAAGCATATGGCTAATCCAGTAAAACCAGAGTCGGTATACCTGATCTGCTGCATACCTGTTCAGGGTCTATGGCTAAAAGTATTAGAGACACACTATCAGGACGACTGCCAGGCAACTGGTATAGTTTAAAAGGAAATACATATGGTAGCCTCTATCTCCCTTTTACCTTGGGTTCCATTTAAGTGTCTGAAGCATTTCCAATGCATTTTATACATTTTCATAACCATAGAGCTCTTTATAATATTTGTCCTTGTCTTTTTCTCTAGATCATCTTGTTTATAAACTTGAAGCACAAGAAACACTGAATAAAGGAAGAGTAAGTTGAATAATATTCTGCGATAATGAAAGTTGTTCCATTGTCCGTGTGCTCAGGATTCAGCTTTCACTTGTGCTGTGATTGCCTCTGGGTTAATAAATCCTTGTAGCAAACGCTGTACACAGTGCAGAGGAGGTCAGGCAGGAAATGAAGATTGGAAAACACAATTCTACCAACCTACCATTTAATCTAACAAACTGCATTATTAATCTTGTATGCAAAACCTGGTTGTGAATCTTGTGGAAGAACTTCAAAACAATACAAATCTATTGACTTAAGCTGTGCATGGCATGGGTATCTTCATCAAATATCAATCCAAAAAGTGTAACCAACACCTAAGACTACAGTACATTGTAAAAGTGAGTAATGTGCAGACCCCAGCGGCTTCCGGCACTGCTGCTGACAATTCATGACACTTGCTAGCTGAAGGAGAATTACATATATTCTACTGGTTTCTGCTACTGCTTCTAATTATATATACATGTCAATGGTCATAATTACATATGCAGGTTTTGCTCCCCATTTAGAAATGCTACATAGTGCTTGTGCCTATTAAGTACAATATGACCACCACCTTTCCCTGTGCAAGTTGGCACTGTACAATATGTACAGTACAACGCAGCTGGATTTGGTGTGGTTGGTTTGTGCATTGGTACTTGGCTTCAGGGACTTATTGGCGGTAGTTTGAGTTCTTGCGTGGACGTCAATAATAACCAAAAGGTAAACACTGGAATAGAACATAAGGAGGTTGGGAGTGAAGTTAAGTTTTTTTTTTTTTTTTTGGGATTAATTAGTCACTGATAAGGGGAAATTGTTAGGGTTGTCATTTAACGGGTGAAGCTTAGCAGTTGGCATCATTTTAAAAAGTACTCACCCAATGAAGGGCATAGCCTGAAATCTGTGGTGTTCTGACATTGCTTACACTGCCAGGAGGACACTGACATGTAGCTGAAGCCCAAATAAGAATGAGCTGTATAACTGAAATCTGGTGCTCATACCCAGAGTGTTGGCAGGAGAATCATAATAACCTGGTTTAGACTTATTTGCTGTGCTCTGCCAAACAAGACCTGGTTTCCTGTGAAAACTGTAGAGGAGCAAGAGACCTCCTATGGCAATCCTATCTCAGAGCAATACAATATCAATAACTTGGAAAACCCCTCTGTTTTCCCCTAAGGAAGGTTAGGTGCTTCTCTGATAATATAAGTACGGAGGTCTTCTGAAAGATTGCAGACTGTGTATTCTGTATGTCACTGTGCTGAGATGTATATGGTGATGGTCGTTGCATGAATCCTCTGACTTAAATACTGTTTGTGCCTCTGCTATCTCTGAGGTTTTTTTTTAATAGAATTATTAATTTAGGTAAGGAACTTATGCATGGGAAAGCATGGGAGCCAAAATATTACAGTAGTTTGAAAGGCAGGCACAAAGCTGTAGAGCACAGTTTTCGAACTCCAGTAGTCGAGGACCATAGCCTTGCCAGTGTTTAGGATGGACTGAGAAATGGACACATTAGTTCAACATGAACCCCAACTTTCCTGACTCAGTCACATCAATTCATTTTAGCTGTGCCAAAAATTTGTGAGGACCTCGACCGTTGAGGACTGGACTGGAGTTAGACATCCCTACTGTGGAGGATTAGCAATAATAGCCTGCATACATGTCTCAAATGTCTCTTGTTTAATCAAGGAGGCTAAAGTATCTGCAATTAAATGTGCATAGCCTGACTGTAAAAAGGGGCAATGTAATGAGCAGCAGTTTACTTGAGGAAAATGGAATAGTGAACACTTTGATGAGGGGCACTGTGCAGGGGGTGGATGAGGGGGGGGGGCATTATATTTATTATGACTGTGTATTTATATAATGAGGGATAGTTATTTTATTCAGGGCTGTGGAGTCGGTCCAAAAATCCACCGACTCCGACTCCTCAGTTTAGGATTCCACCGACTCCGACTCCACGACTCCGACTCCTCTAATTTGCATATTACAATTTTGTTGATTAAAAGTATGTAACATGAAATTCGTCTCTTAACTGCCAACGCTTAGGAATTTTACAAGACAACTGAAGTGAGAAGGATATGTAGACTACTATATTTATTCCCTTTAGACTAAAACTAGTCCTTGGTAAGAGTACTTGTAAAAGGTACAAACCGGAACAAAGAACATCTATCAGGCCCTAGGCAATGTAAGTGTGGGTACATGTAAGAATGATGTGCAGGTACTCTGCAGGGGAATGAGGAGATTGTAAACAGACAACACCTCTGTGTTCAATGTGCACAGCATTCTCAGTGGATTCCCTGCAGCTCTGTGGGGAGTGCATATATAGAGTATAGTACTACTGTGTAACAAAGTAAACCTGAGACAGATGAAATTAAAGTTTTATACATACCTGGGGCTTCCTCCAGCCGCCTTCAGGATAATCAGTCCCTCGTTGTCCTCCTCCACCACCTGGATCTTCTGCTATGAGTCCAGGTACTTGAGCCAGTCAGGCGTAGTGCGCATGCACACACTCCGCCGCCAGGAGCATACTACACCTGTGCAGCACTATTGCGCAGGTGTAGAATGTTCCTGGCTGTGGGAGCGGCATGCGGCCGGACAGTGCTGACTGGCTGAATTACCAGGACTCATAGCAGAAGATCCGGGTGGTGGAAGACAGTGAGGGACTGATTAGCCTGAAGGGGGCTGGAGGAAGCCCCAGGTATGTATAAAACTTTTCTTTTCATCCGTCTCAGTTTCCCTTTAATTTGTAGTCACCAAACCAAATTTTAATAACATATCAAATTATTTGATTTCATCAGCAAAGGGAGTGCATACATTTGCATAAATCAGCATCAATGCAGAATTATTTCCATCTCGTTGACCATCTCTGTTAGTGACACAGCTACACATCAGGCTTTATACTTACAGTATAGATGTTATTTAGTGTATATGTTACGGCCAGAACCCGAAGTTTGGCCAGAACTAGAAGTGGCCGGCCACTTCGGGTTCTGGCCGGCCAATGCACGAACTGGCCGCTGCGCTGCGGCCAATGTGAGGAATGAAACAATTCCTGTAAGGTTTAATGTGATGTTGTGGCCGCAGCGCAGCGGGTAAATGTATCACACATCTTTACTTTATTCAATGGCATTAAGCCGCCCGGCTTTTTCCCTCCGCCTCTCTCTCCTCCCCCGCCTCTCTCTCCTCCCCCCGCCTCTCTCTCTCCTTCTCTTTATGGGCACAGCCGGGCCAGGGACACGCGTGTCCCTCCGGAGTCGTTCGTCGCGGCAGGGGAATCCTGCCGTTCTTGCAGAGCGGGTGCTGGCAGAAGCGATGTCTGCAGCCTCCCCGCTCTGCTCTCCTGCCGCGACGAACGACTCTCCTGGACACGCGTGTCCCCCGCCCGGCTGCCCATAAGAGAAGGAGAGAGAGGCGGGGGGAGGAGAGAGAGGCAGAGGGAAAAAGCCGGGCGGCTTAATGCCATTGAATAAAGTAAAGATGTGTGATACATTTGCCCGCTGCGCTGCGGCCACAACATCACATTAAACCTTACAGGAATTGTTTCATTCCTCACATTGGCCGCAGCGCAGCGGCCAGTTCGCGCATTGGCCGGCCAGAACCCGAAGTGGCCGGCCACTTCTAGTTCTGGCCAAACTTCGGGTTCTGGCCGTAACATATATAAGAGATTCCTGTGTACACATCATATATACAGTCACAATCAGATATGTATATCTGACTTTAAAAATACAGGGACTGCTTTATTGAAGCAGCACAAGTAACTAATTTTGATTGGTTTATTTCATTTTTGTAGACTAAGCACAGCTATTACTGTATATATACTGTATATATACATTATTTTTAATGACTATTATCTGAGAAATAGAACATTTTATCATATTTTCTATTTTAATTACAGTTACAAATTCATCAGGAGTCGGAGTCGGTGCATTTTTTCCCGACTCCGACTCCAGGCACCCAAAATTGCCCGACTCCACGACTCCGACTCCACGACTCCGACTCCACAGCCCTGATTTTATTTGTGATAACTGTAGGGCAGGTTTAAGCCCAATGAATGGGGAGTGAGCATGAGGAGTAACACAGAGAAGACTGTTCCCCACCTGACTGAAAAAAGTAAACTGACCCTTCCTTTAGAAAATGCTGAAGACTCCTGCACTAAATAGTAAAACCATAGAACCATCAGGTTAACAAAGCCATTCCACAGTCTACCATTGCCAGCCATAATAATTGTTTATTAAAATGAAGTGCATAGGTTTATTGTTTTTATTTTTGTTTTGTAGCAAGACTCAAATACCAGATACAATGCACTCAGTGTACAGCACCAGATGTTAAAGGTAAGTGTTTGTTACACATTAACTGAAAAAAGGTGTGTGCACGTTGTAATTCTTTCATTGTAAAAATTAAAGGGACTCCGAGCAGTGCAGAAACTATGGAAAGATGCACATCATTTTAAAGCTCTCTTTCTCCTCTTTCCAATGATATATAAACCGCCACCCTACGCCTTTTAGTTTTCGCTATCTTCGCGATTGAAATTGCCGCGGCCGCGATTTCGATCGCGAAAATAGAGAAAACTAAAAGGCGTAGGGCAACGATTTAGGTGTCGTCAGAAAGAGGAGAACGAGAGCTTTAAAATGATATCCATCTTTCCATAGTTATATTGTATTACACAGGCCGACTTTTTGTCAAAGTCAGCAGCTGCATTCAGCAGAATGGAGCTGCTGACACTGGGGAAAGTGTCGTCCTGTGTAATACAATATAACTATGGCTTGATGGATATCATTTTAAAGCTCTCTTTCTCCTCTTTCTGACGACACCCAAATCGTTGCCCTACGCCTTTTAGTTTTCTCTATTTTCGCAATTTCAATCGCGAAAATAGCGAAAACTAAAAGGCGTAGGGTGGCGGTTTATATATCATTGGAAAGAGGAGAAAGAGAGCTTTAAAATGATGTGCATCTTTCCATAGTTTCTGCACTGCTCGGAGTCCCTTTAAGTTAAAAAGTGCAGTATGAGAGTTAGGTTAGTTGTTCGACGAACAGATATTAGCATCTAACAATAATGGGCCCTCAAGTATCAGAATTAAGCTGACTTGGACCCCCATATACCAGAATTAGGTTGTTGGTTGCCCCCAAATACTGTGTTTTCCCAAAATTAAGACATCCCCTGAAAGTAAGCTCTAGCACTAATTTTGAGCATCCCTACCCTGAAAGTAAGCCCTAGAGGCAGTAATGGGAAGAAGTATGGCAATGTGTGTTCTTTCTGGAGCTGATGGTCTCCTGGGCTGGACCATAGCTCCGTCAATGGGCCTGCAAGGCCATCTGCTCCAGTAGAAGCACAGGTTGCTGTACTTCTTCCCCATAGACTGAAGCTCGATGAAATAGCAGCATGGAGCTGGAGGGAAGGAAGAAAATGCAGGGGACAACGGAGGACACTGGGTCAGCGCAGCATGAAGCTGGGGGTAAGTGGAGGATGCAGGAGGACAGAGAAGGACACGGGGGACAGAGAGGGACACCTGGAGGACACTAAAGGTACAAGGGGACACAGGCACACAAGAGGTGGATCCAACAGAAGAGGAGATGGCGCAGTGGGGAGGCAGGAGGATACACAGAACAGGAACTTGTGTGTTCATAGAAATTACATCCCCTAATAAGTCATAGCACATCTTTTGGAGCAAATATTAACCACTTCACAACTGAGGGGTTTTACCCCTGAAACACCAGAGCAATTTTTACCTTTCAGCGCTCCTTCCATTCATTCGTCTATAACTTTATTATTACTTATCGAAATGAACTATATCTTGTTTTTTTCGCCACCAATTAGGCTTTCTTTAGGTGGGACATTATGCCAATAATTTTATTCTAAATGTGTTTTAATGGGAAAATAGGAAAAAATGTGGGGGAAAAATCGTTGTTACAGTTTTTGGCCGTTATAGTTTTTAAATAATGCACGCTACTATAATTAAAACCCATGAAATTTATTTGCCCATTTGTCCCGGTTATAAAAATCGTTTAAATTATGTCCCTATCACAATGTTTGGCGCCAATATTTTATTTGGAAATAAAGGTGTCTTTTTTTCAGTTTTGCATCCATCCCTAATTTATAAAGTTACAGTGTTATACCCTCTCGACATAAATATTTAAAAAGTTCAGTCCCTAAGGTAACTATTTTTTTTTTTTTTTTATTGTAATTTTTTTTTTAATTACAAAAAAGAAAATTGGGGAGTGTAGGAGGTAATGAGTTAATTTATTGTGTAAAACTAATGTATGTGTTTATGAAAAATGCTTTAGGGTGTAGTTTTACTATTTTTTGTTCGAGCGGCGGGAGTGCGCGCACAAGCGGGAGCGCGGACAGCGGCGGTAGCGCGGGAGGTGCGGATATCTCTGCCCCTGGGGGTGAAAGGATGGAAAAAGGGACGGATATATCCGCACCAGTGGGGGTAAAGTGGTTAATATAAGACATTGTCTTACTTTCAGGGAAACACGGTATCCGAATAAAGCAATTGTGTGCCCCCTAATTTTACCTCCACTTGTATGTGTTACACATTTGTTTATCTGAAAAAAAAATGCACTGGGATTAATGAGGGAACAATAAAAGGGGCGCAAGGGGGCATAAATGTAAGATACAGCCCAGGGTACGTTGTCTGATGTGACTTTGTGAGCAATTGCTTTTATTTTTATAGAGCCAACATGAGGAACTAAGGAAGCAGCATGGTGAGCTGCAGACAGAACACCAGAAACTAGGCGAGGACTTAACAAGAGCCTTTAGTGAACATAAAGAGAAGTATGTCCAGCTGCAGCAAGACAAGGAACAGGAAGTGTCAAAGCTCAAAGGTGAGTAGCTACAATGTGAGCCTGTGTACAGTACAGCAAGAATTGTATGTTAAGAGGAACTGTAAGGAGAACACGAACAAAGGAACAGAGTGTGTTATGAGGGTAAGAAGAAGAGATGAGCAAAAGAGAGGGTAAAAAAAATCATCTTAGCCTGTCAGTGTGGTATAGAAAAGGGGCCTCACGCAAAAGTGCCTTAACCTCCTTGGCGGTTAATTTTTTCAGCAAAAATTGCAGAAATCCATTTTTTTTTTTTTTTAAATTTTATGTTTCATGTAAAGCTACCAGAGTGGTAGCTACATGAAACTCCACTAGAGGGCGCATGTGTCCCTCTAGTTCGATCGTCGCCGGCAACAATAGCAAACAGGGGAACGCGTATATAACGCGATCCCCTGTTTGGCTTCTCCTGTCGCCATGGCGACGATCGGAATGACGTCAGCCGACGTCCTGACGTCAGACGTCTCCGATCCAGCCCATAGCGCTGCCCGAAACTCATTGGTCCGGGCAGCGCAGGGCTCTGGCGGGGGGGGGGGGGGGCTTCTTGCGCCGCTGCGTGCGGGCGATCGCCGCAGAGCGGCGGCGATCAAGCTGTACGCGCGGCTAGCAAAATGCTAGCTGCGCGTACAGCACTTTACAATATGAAAATCGCCCCACCAGGGGCTGAGATCTCCCCCTGCGTGGCATAGCCCGAGCTCAGCTCGGGCTTACCGCCAGGGAGGTTAAACAGCATGGGCGGAATCCTATTTACTACTGGTGTGCAGAGATAGAGGTTTTTTTTTAATTTCCTTCGTTAAAGATATGCCCCATTTTTCCATGTACAGATACCCAGGTTTATCCGGATCGCTTAGGACACAGAGGTAGGTCCCCTTCCTACCCTTGAAATTTGGAGTGTGTAGGAGCTATGAATGCTGAAATCTCCAGCCTTTAATATTGACCTATGCAAATCAGGAATGATCTGCATGTGATGTCATTACCCACAAGGCTGTGCATCAGTTGGTCAAATATTAATTGAGCCTATGCTGTGGGAGGGGATTCACCTTTTCAGCTGGATTTCCATTTGCTGCATGACTTCTCTCCCTTTAAGACCTGGGTTTTCCCTGACAAACCTGCCATCAGCTTCACACTGATGGTGAATGCCTACCTCTTTAGAGGGAAATTCTATTTGACAAAAAAATAATTGACTTGCATAGAACATTGCTGAACTCTATAGCTTTCTACATCTGTACAAGGACGGATGCCTTGCAGTACTCTCTTTTCTGTTAGGAGTACAGTTGCTGTGACTGGGCCTGATGCACCAACTGGCATGCCAAGCACAAGCATTGCAATTTTGCAGTTACCAACGCCGGGGGAGCTTTGCCCATTATCCCATTAAGGATAGTTCCTGTGGTAACGCACGCATTACTATAGCAATGCGCGTTACGCTGTGTGTTACAATAGCAATGGGCTGATCAACCCGGTAATGCACGTGGCGCGAATGGGCGGTGCTCCCTGGTGTTAGCAATAATAAGATTAGAATAGTAAGACTCTTACGACTAGTTGGAGCATTAAGCCCTTATAGAGCCAAACTAAAATCAGTGTGTTTTCTAAAGCATGAAATGAAGCTCAGAGCAGAGAGATGTACAGGGGTTGGGCAAAATAATGGGAACACCTTGAAAATCAACAAAATATATTTTAATATGGTGTAGGTCCACCTTTTGCGGCAATTACAGTCTCAATTCTCAGAGGTATTAATTCATACAAATTTTGAATGGTTTCTAAAAGAATTTTAGCCCATTCTTCAGTTAAAACACCCTCCAGTTCTTTTAGACTATGGCGGCGGAAATCGACTTCTTACTTGAATCTCTAAAAACGACCATAAATGCGCAATAATGTTGAGGTCTGGGGATTGTGGTGGATGAGATGCTCCACTTCATTAGAATGTTCCTCATGCCATTCTTTAACAATTCTAGCTGTATAGATTGGGGCATTATCATCTTGAAAGATGGCATTCCACTCCGGAAACCGTTCTTGAACCATTGGGTGAACTTGGTCACCCAAAATTCCTAAATAGTCTCCGCTGTTAATTCTTCCATGAAGGGAAATCATTGGCCCGGCAGATTTCCAAGAAATAGCACCCCAGATCATCACAGAACCCCCGCCATGTTTTACGGTTGGGAGAAGGCAGTCTGGATGGAATGCTTCTTTCGGCTGTCTCCAAACATACACTCTGCTGGAGGTTGGAAATAAGGTAAACGATGATTTGTCCGAGAAAATCACATTTTTTCCACTGCTCGAGGGACCAATTCTGGTGGTTTTGAAACATTTGGTTTGGTTTTGGTTTTGAAACGCTTTGAAACATTTGTCTTTGAGAGCAGAGGTTTTCTAATTGCAGTTCTTCCGTGGAATCCAGATTTGTGCAGCTCCCGACTAATAGTTTTTGTGGAAACTGGGTTCTATAGGTATTCCTTCAGCTCTGAATTGATTTTAGGAGCCGTGGTCTTGCAAGCTTTTCTAACAATTCGATTTAGAGTCCGACTGTCTCTCTCAGACAACTTTGACTTTTGGCTACAACTGTGCTTTGCTGAGGATGTTTTTCCTTCTCTTTCAAAGGCAGTCATTACTTTTGAGACAGTACCTCTTGAATTGCCAAGCATTTGGGCAGTTTATGTTACAGTAGCGCCTGCCATACGAGCACCAACAATTTGGCCTCTTTGAAAGTCTGAGAGATCTGCCATTTTTATAAATTATAACCAACTTTGGTTTAAATATCTGTAAAAAAAAAAAAAAAACAATAATTTTAATTAAACATATCAAATAAAAATAATAAACAAAAAAAAGTAAAATGTCAAGTTTTGATTGCTTAAAACATGTTCAAAGATTATGATGCCAAAATGTTAGGTGTTTCCATTATTTTGTCCAACCCCTGTAGTTTGATGCACAACACTGCAGTGATCTAATAGGCTGTGGCCACAGCATGAGTGCTTGGTACTGTCAGGGCTTTGCATCAGAGTGATGTGGAATTCTGCTATTACATGCTGAGAAACATCAATACTTGTTGCTTCTCAACACACCTTAACTTGTAAAAGCTTGACCCATAATCCGCCATAGAATCTTGTGCTTTATATGCTGTAAGTTTGTTATTCCAAATAAAGAGGCATCTACCCTCTGTTCTTTCCACTAGTGTGCTGTGGCTTTTTTTTAGTAGCGGATATTTCCCGTCAGTAATGGCCATTTATTGCAGTTTCACAAAGACTCATCTCTGTTTGCAGTAGAAATGACCATTTATGTTTTACTGAAGGAACTGGATAATTATCATACATCTTGATATGACGCATCTTTTTTTTATTGCTGTGCGTAAAGAAAGAATAATATGACATTTTGTGGTAGGTGAAGCTTTTTATTTTTGTATAATGGAAAGATAGCAGTTAAAGGAATATCATTTCTGCCTGCCAGCGTTTTTGCTCAGACCTATCTGCCTGTGATCTATTAAACAGGAGAAGCTGTGCAATCCAGTGTCTGGCTCCGTGATGCCATCTGAGCAAAAAGCATTTTCCTTTCACACCAGATTTAAAGGGCTCTCTAGGCTAATCATTTCCGGATTAAACTGTAATGTAAGATTTTGTATTGGCTTATGGCGGCTGTATAGCAATGACAGTATGTAGCTTGGTCCATGGATCACAGTGACCCAGACCAGTTGTATATGGTTATGGTGTGTGCAATCATTCACAGTGCTCTGTATCTAGCTCTGAACATACAAAAACAAATTATAGCACAAACATACATTGTTCTTAGGAAGAAAATCTGATCCCTCACAGAGTAAGCGAGTTCTTTCTGAACTGCTTAAAGTGGACTTGAACTCTTGCACAGGACAGAAGAAAAACAGAGAAACCTACCCTGTATATATTTAGAGAGATTAGCCTGTTTAATCCCCCTCATTTGTGTCTAATCACTAGTTGTAATCTGATCTCTCCCCTGTGTCACATGACTGCCTATGGCAGAAAAGCCGATTTGAAAGCACAGGCTGTTAACAATATGTCTACTTGCATGAATCAGGAAGTAGAAACAGTGCAGATTTATTTTAGGATTTGTATCGGGTGTAACAAAAAAAATGTTTTTCGTTTAAAGGTTATAATGCTGTTGTCTATCTTTTAGAGCAGAGAGGACATTCTGAGTTCAGGTCTGCTCTAAAGGACAACTGAAGTGAAAAGGATATGGAACCTGCCATATTTATTTTCTTTAAACAATGCACATTGCCTCGCGGTCCTGCTAATCCTCATCCTTTAATACTTTTAGCCATAGGCCCTTAACAAGCATACAGCTCAGATGTTTGACTCAAGCTTGACTGGATTTGGCGTATACTTGTTTCAGGTGGGCATCAGTAGTAATGCATGACCAATCAGCAGGATGCCAGGCAACTGGTATTGTTTAAAGGGATCCTAAACCGAGGCTTCAATATTTATTTCCTTTTAAGCAATACTAGTTGCCTGGCTATCCTGCTGATCTCTTTGGCTTCGATAGTGTCTGAATCACACACCTGAAACAAGTATGCAGCTAATCCAGTCAGACTTTTGTCAGCGCACGTGATCTGCATGCTTGTTCAGGGTCTATGGCTAGAAGTATTAAAAGCAGAGGATTAGCTGGCCAGCCAGGCAATATGCATTGTTTCAGGCTACTTACACACTAAGACGTTGCGTTAGGTGCCACGTTAAGGTCGCATATCGTGCACCTAACGCAACGTATGGTGGTGCGGGAGAGGACGGTAGAGTGAGCTGCGTTAGCCAGCTGTATCCGCATAAGGCCTCACAGGGTGGCGCTGATTGGCCGGCGGGACCACGTGATGCGGAGCGAGACACTCCGCATCACGTGGTCTCGCCGGCCAATCAGCGGCCACCAGTGCAGTGCATATTAAGTAGCCATGTGCGTGGCTACTGTAGCGGCATCTCCCCGCCTCCTCTCTGCTCCCCACTGAGCATGTGCAAACAGTCTAACGCGGCTAAAGCCGCTAGAACGCACAGCATGCTGCACTTTCACTACAACGTGCAGCGTTACATGTAACGCCATGTGGGCAGTGTGAACAGCCCACTTGTGTTACATTGCTGTGCGTTAGTGCAGCCTGTAACGCTCCCCCAACGTGCGCCTGTAACGTCCCTGTGTGGAAGCAGCCTCAAAGGAAATAAATATGGCAACCTCTATATCGCCCTGGCTTTAGGTTCCCTTTTAAAGACAATCTGGATTTTCTTAATCTTGATAGGAAACAGAGGCACGTTCTGTGCATAATGACATGCCTCTGTGTCTTTCTGGTGCCGACTTCAGTACCCCCAGAGCTCTGCTCTCCCCCAGAAAAATACTGACAGGCTCTTCTGGCCTCCGCTAGCTTCCTTCAATCGGAAGCTAAGCCGCGACCCAGGAAGTACTTCCAGGCTGCGGATTAACTTCTGATAGGAAGAAGCTAGCAGAGGCGGGGGAGCAGTGATTGACAGGCTGCAGGTAAACAGAAGGCTAGCGACAATAAGATTGTGCTAAGATTGTCGCTAGCCTGTTGGGATATATATGTCAGGAGTATTAATATTAATTTTGAAACTATGGGCTTGTAAATAGTGACTGATGCAAAACTGAAAAAATGCACCTTTATTTCCAAATAAAATACATACATTGTACTAGGGAAATATTTTAGACATTGCAATAACCGGGACAAATAGTCCAATAACATTTGTGGGTTTTCATTACTGTAGCGTGTATTATATTAAAACTATAATGGACGAAAACTGAGAAGAAATTATTTTTTTCCATTTTTGTTATTTTTCCTGTTAAAATGCAGTTACAATAAAATAATTTGCAGCAAAAAGTACCCCTCAAAGAAAGCGTAATTGGTGGTGAAAAAAACAAGCTATAGATTGTTTTGTTGTGATGATCAGTAGTAAGGTTATAGGTGAATGAATGGAAGAAGCACTGACAGGTAAAAGTTGCGCTGGTTTTTGAGGAGAAAACCCCTTGGAGGTAAAGTGGTTAAAATTGCAGTTTTACACTTGCTTACCACTTATTTCCTATGGGCTACTGGTCTGGCCTCCTCATGTAAAAGCAGTAAAGGTGATTTGCAAATGCTCTGTAATTGTGCAAAAGTCAAAAGCTGGCATGGTAGGTGTCACAGGAACCCTGGTGGTCAGACCGCAAATGGCCTTCCAAACGGTGCCAGCGCACGGATCGTACGAACTCTGGTCGCAGTCAATGCGCAGGAACCGTTGGGAATTAGCCGCAGACAAACCAGAAGGGTGCCTGTGAGATACTGGTAATTACAACTCACACACGATTCAGGGTATACTGCCACCACCACGGGTAGGGGCCCGTGGACCCGACTGCCTGACTGATCCTGCGAATAAAAACGGTTAAAGGGAATGTCCAAGCAAAATAAAAAAATGAGTTTCACTTACCTGGGGCTTCTACCAGCCCCATGCAGCCATCCTGCGCCCTCGTAGTCACTCACTGCTGCTCCAGTCCCCCGCTGGCAGCTTGCCGACCTCGGAGGTCGGCGGGACGCATTGCGTAAATTTTTACGCATTCCCGCTAGTGCAGTAACATTAACAAGTACATTTTTACGCATTACTGGTTCAATGCGTACATTTTTACGCATTGAACCAGTAATGCGTAAAAATGTATGTGTTAATGTTACTGCACTAGCGGGAATGCGTAAAAATATACGCAATGCGGCTCGCCGACCTCCGAGGTCGACAAGCTGCCAGCGGGGGAGTGGAGCAGCAGTGAGTGACTACGAGGGCACAGGATGGCTGCGTGGGGCTGGTAGAAGCCCCAGGTAAGTGAAACTCATTTTTTTATTTTGCTTGGACCTTCCCTTTAACACACGCTGTATTCTGTCTAGCCAAAAACAACCAATAGTAGCGTCTCTCCAGAGATCTGAGTTCAGTTTCTGTGCATGCTGAATAGTAGGGTAGCTAGAACAACAACTGACGATAGCGTCGGTTTATTGAAAGCAATATAAATAATTAATATATACAGACAATTATTAAAATCAACAATTATTAAAACAGTAATAGCCAGTATAAAAAATAAAAGGGAGAAAATACTTAGGGTTTGTGGAAATATGTCCTTTTGTGGGAAAATCATCAAGTCCAAGCAAAACGGTTTCAAGTTCTTAAAGTTCTTTGTTCCAGAGTAAAGTTCAGCAAGATTTAAAATCCAAACAAAATGGAGGATGTCCTTTGTTTCAATTCAGACAAGATGGCCGATCAAGATGGCCGCTAGCCATGTGTCCTCTGGCTAGCACCAGACGGCTCTGTACAGATGGAATGTGGAGGACTCTGAGTTTGGGTCCTCTGCCATTCTTATGCCCCTGATTCAGTAGGAGGGAGTGAGGGCGGGCCCACACACCCCCTTAGAACATGAGATGAGTCCTCCCCTTGTCCTGGGGACCAAAAATCATACCTTAACCATATATGGGCTCTATCTCACAGAACCGTACAGGTCAGGGCAGATTTACTAATATTTTCAGGTCTGCCTCGATGTACCCAGCAGCCTGATACCAAACAGGAGGGGTGGGACCCCTGTGGTATCATTAGGGCACTGTTGAACTGCCTAACGGGCAGTCTTTACCTCAGAATGTTCTGAAATGTTCTCAGAACCAACGCCAGACAGGGCCCTACTTGCTCTGTTAGTTTGGAGGGTCTGCCAGCCTGGCAACACAGAAAATATGATACATATAGCAGTTTATGGAATATGAGATACCTCTGGGATTTATAGCAGGTCATTCCCAGGCAAAGGCTCTTTGAAGTTTGGGGCAGCTAGCTAGGTGTCAGCTCCCCTGCTGGGAGGGAGCCAGAGGGTCTGGCTTTTCCCCCAACTAGATTGCTTCTATCATGGTGCTTGTCACCTGTACCTGATGGATGGGCCATCAGCACAGCTTGAAGCCAGGGACTCTCTGTGGCAGATTAGGCTCAGGCTCATTAGCATCTCAAAAGAGCCATCCAGCAGTTAGGCTGGTGCTATCTCTCTGCTGAGAAAATACTTTGCTGCTCCTACACACTCAATCCAGATTGTATCGATTTGAAGCGCAATCGATGCCGAGAATCGAGTGCGATCGCTTTTTCTTCACGGGCGGTTACAGGACGCGCCTGCGGCCCCGCAACCGTCCGTGACATAGGGTATGTAGGAGCTTTGCTCTAGTCAAAGACTAAAAGTGGAATTACTGTCAGGGATAACACACAATTTAACAAAAGAAAAATGTTTGCAAACTCCCTGTTACCCTTATAATTAGTCTTCCTGCCTTTGCCCCAAAGTAATATCATCTGTGTAAAAATAACAGTTCCCTTGAGGTCACAGGCAGCTATATTGTATAATTTTTCAGTCAGAAAAGCTATGCAGTGAAGACATAGGAGTTTATTAACCACTTTACCCCCGCGCGTACGTATTTCTCCGCCCCTTTTTCCATCCTTTAAAAACCAGGGACGGAGAAACACGTACTTTCCGCGTTCCCGACGCTGCCCGCGCTCCCGCTCGTAAACACGCCGCCCGCCGCTAGTAAACACGCCGCCGCCCACTCGCCCAGAGATCAATGAACGGGAAAATCCATTCCCGTTCGTTGATCTAAGCCCCGCAATGATCAGCTGCTCTCCTATGGGCAGCGCGATCATTGTGAGAAAAAACTCACGTGTCCAGCCTCCTTATTCTTCCTCCAAGCTTCCGGAAGGAAGCTTGGAGGTCGCATTAAAACAAAAAGTTACTGTGGCCATCTTGTGGCCAAATAGTAAACTACACCCTACACATTTTTCACATACAAATAAATGACTTTTACACATAAAATTAACTCATTACCTCCCACACTCCCCATTTTATTTTTTTTTGTAATTAAAAAAAAATTAAAAAATTTACAATTAAAAAAAATACATAAATAGTTACCTTAGGGACTGAACTTTTTAAATATTTATGTCAAGAGGGTATAACACTGTTACTTTATAAACTATGGGCTTGTAATTAGGGATGGACGCAAAACTGAAAAAAATGCACCTTTATTTCCAAATAAAATATTGGCGCCAAACATTGTGATAGGGACATAATTTAAATGGTTTTATAACCGGGACAAAAGGGCAAATACGTTTCATGGGTTTTAATTACAGTAGCATGCATTATTTAAAAACTATAATGGCCGAAAACTGAAAAATAATTATTTTTTTCCCCACATTTTTCCTATTTTCCCATTAAAACACATTTAGAAAAAAATAATTCTTGGCATAATGTCCCACCTAAAGAAAGCCTAATTGGTGGCGAAAAAAACAAGATATAGTTCATTTCATTGCGATAAGTAATAAGAAAGTTATAGACGAATTAATGGAAGGAGCGCTGAAAGGTGAAAATTGCTCTGGTGGTCAGGGGGTAAAACCCCTCAGTGGTCAAGTGGTTAAGGTCTAATTTACATGCAAATGCTCTGTAATACAGAATATGTGTTAAGAGAACTTATCTACTGCATTAGGAGATCAGCTTTTCCAGGTTCAAAGATTAGTAAAGGGTAAAATTAAAATGTGCCTAACAAGGTTAATAGGTTTACTTTCAAACAGTAGTTTGTTATTGGATATTAGGAAGGTGCTACCATTTCAGCCAGAAGGAAAGACTGTAAGGCCCCACACAACACAAATAGTGATTGTGCTGTGTTGAAAATTTTGTTCAATCTACTCTTATTTTTTTTACAACAGAAAGCATATACAACCTCAGAGAAGAGAACAAACAGCTAAGAAAGGCACATCAAGATGTCCACACTCAGCTACAGGATGTCAAGGTGAGGAGGGATCCTGAAACGTAATGTGGAGCAGAAAATTATTTTTTTACTACCGTTGTAACCAAGAACATGGCTATAAACTGTAGCTTTTTGTTGACATTACCCTCTTAACATTGTAGGGTCCTTAACTAAAAAGGATCTCAAACTAAACAAAAGCTTTTTTAACCACTTGACGACCGTCCACAGCTGATGGAGGCGGCAAAGTGGACGCCGAAAGGACCGCAATACGCCCATCGGCGGTGCGTCCTTTCGGCTCTGCGGGGCAGCGATTGCGTCACTGGTGACGCGCGCTGCCCCTGGCAACAGGCTCCGTCCACCCGCGACAACATCCTGCCAGCCGTACGGAAGCGCCGGCGGGATGTTAACCCCCGATCTGCCGCAATACAAGCGTATAATACGCTTTGTGTTGTATACAAAGTGTATTATACATGCTGCCTCCCGCCCTGGTGGTCCCAGTGTCCGAGGGACCACCAGGGCAGGCTGCAGCCACCCTAGTCTGCACCCAAACACACTGATCTGCCCCCCACCCCCACCCCCTGATCGCCCACAGCACCCCTCAGACCCCCCCCCCCCTGCCCACCCCCCAGACCACTGTTTGCACCCAATCACCCATCAATCACTCCCTATCACTATCTGTCAACGCTATTTTTTTTATTCCCTAAACTGCCCCCTGGGGACTCCTGATCACCCCCCACCCCTCAGATTCTCCCCAGACCCCCCCCCCCCGTGTACTGTATGCATCTATCCCCCCTGTAATAACCCACTGATCACCTGTCAATCACTTGTCACTCACCCATCAATCAGCCCCTAACCTGCCCCTTTGCGGGCAATCTGATCACCCACCCACACCATCAGATCGCCCGCAGACCCGACGTCAGATCACCTCCCAAGTGCATTGTTTACATCTATTCTCTCCTCTAAACACCCACTAATTACCCATCAATCACCCATCAATTACCCCCTGTCACCACCTGTCACTGCTACCCATCAGATCAGACCCCTATCTGCCCCTAGGGCACCCAATCACCCGCCCACACCCTCAGAACGCCCTCAGACCCCAGCCCTAATCACCTCACCAGTGCATTGCTTGCATCTATTCCCCCCTCTAATCACACCTTGAGACACCCATCAATCACCTCCCGTCACCACCTGTCACCCCCTAGCACACCTACCCATCAGATCAGGCCCTAATTTGCCCCGTGTGGGCTCCTGATCACTCAGCCAAACCCTCAGATCCCCCTCAGACCCCCTTTCCGATCTCCTCCCCAGTGCATTGATTGGATCTATTTTCCCCCCTAATCACCCCCTGAGACACCCATCAATCACCTCCTGTCACCCCCCTCCCCCCCCCCCCTAGCACTCCTATCCATCAGATCAGGCCCAATACAACCTGTCATCTAAGAGGCCACCCTGCTTATGACCGGTTCCACAAAATTCGCCCCCTCGTAGACCACCTGTCATCAAAGTTTGCAGATGCTTATACCCCTGAACAGTCATTTTGAGGCATTTGGTTTCCAGACTACTCCTCATAGTTTTGGGCCCATAAAATGCCAGGGCAGTATAGGAACCCCACAAGTGACCCCATTTTAGAAAAAAAGACACCCCAAGGTATTCCGTTAGGTGTATGACGAGTTCATAGAAGATTTTATCTTTTGTCAAAAGTTAGCGGAAATTGATTTTTATTGTTTTTTTCACAAAGTGTCATTTTCCACTAACTTGTGACAAACAAATAAAACCTTCTATGAACTCACCATACACCTAACGGAATACCGTGGGGTGTCTTATTTCTAAAATGGGGTCACTTGTGGGGTTCCTATACTGCCCTGGCATTTTAGGGGCCCTACACCGTGAGTAGTCTAGAAACCAAATGCCTCAAAATGACCCGTGAATAGGACGTCATTGAATAGGACGTTGGGCCCCTTAGCGCACCTAGGCTGCAAAATAGTGTCACACATGTAGTATCGCCGTACTCGGGAGAAGTAGTATAATGTGTTTTGGGGTGTATTTTTACACATACCCATGCTGGGTGGGAGAAATATCTCTGTAAATGACAATTTTTAGATTTTTTTACACACAATTGCCCATTTACAGAGATATTTCTCCCACCTAGCATGGGTATGTGTAGAAATACACCCCAAAACACATTATACTACTTCTCCTGAGTACGGTGATACCACATGTGACACTTTTTTGCAGTCTAGGTGCGCTAAGGGGCCCAACGTCCTATTCACAGGTCATTTTGAGGCATTTGCTTTCCAGACGACTACTCACTGTTTAGGGCCCCTAAAATGCCAGGGCAGTGACCCCATTTTAGAAAGTGACCCCATTTTAGAAAGAAGACACCCCAAGGTATTCCGTTAGTAGTATGGTGAGTTCATAGAAGTTTTTATTTTTTTTGTCACAAGTTAGTGGAAAATTACACTTTGTGAAAAAAAAAAAACCAATTTCCGCTAACTTGTGACAAAAAATAAAATCTTCTATAAACTCACCATACTACTAACGGAATACCTTGGGGTGTCTTCTTTCTAAAATGGGGTCACTTGTGGGGTTCCTATACTGCCCTGGCATTTTAGGGGCCCTAAACCGTGAGTAGTAGTCTAGAAACCAAATGCCTCAAAATGACCTGTGAAATCCTAAAGGTACTCATATGATTTTTATTTTTTTCACAAAGTGTCAATTTCCGCTAACTTGTGACAAAAAAAAAAAAATCTTCTATGAACTCACCATACTCCTAACAGAATACCTTGTGGTGGTGTTTTTCTAAAATGGGGTCACTTGTGGGGTTCCTATACTGCCCTGGCAGTGACAAGAAAAGGAGGGAAAATTCATTTAGATAGTAGGTTGTATAACCGAACAATAAACCGTTAAATCTGCAGTGATCTGAATGGAAAAAAAGGCTCTGGTCCTTAAGGGGTAGAAAGACTGTGGTCCTCAAGTGGTTAAAGAAAGCCCAAAGCACTATTTCTATAATAGATACAAGCCATAAAAAAAGTTTGAAGTAGCCTAGATTATGCCTCTTTATTATTGTATGCTCACCCCATGCTTTTATTTTTTTCCAACTGTATGGCAATGTGGGCATATATGACAAGTACTTCTGTACTGGGGAGCATCCTTGGCTGCTTTGGAAGCATTTCTGAGTGTGGTATTGCGTTATCTAACCATACATTCAGTTCTTTCGTGATAGGTCCTTTCTCCTGTGTGATCTGCTGATTTAGCTACACTTGTCCAATCGCTATTTTAGTTACCAGCTGCAAAGGGCCATCTCCTGGTCACCCTTTGTTGAATGTATTGTTTGGCAGATAGCTAGTGAACACATCTGATCTGTACACGGATCGTGGGATACACTGCCTTTTTTACAATGCTTGGTAATTCTCTGAAACATACAAGGGTAAGGTACAAAACCTTGTTTATTATCCTATAGGATGCAGTAACACATTTTTTAGCATGAAGTCAGGTGCTGCATGACAAAAAATAAAATCGCACACATTCCTCTTTTGTAACATTTTTACTATGTACGTATACAAAAAAAGTATATTTATTTTACACATTTATATACTACTGTTACTTTTGTGTAGCACTATAGGCTGAATACCTGTCACACTATTCACAGTCCATCAAAAGAATTTACATTCATAATAATTCCTTTTTTTGTACAGCGATTTTCTCCTGTCGGACTCAAAGTGCTTGCGAGGCAGCCACTGGAGCGCTCTCAGTAGGCAGTAGCAGTGTTAGAGAGTCTTGCTCAAAGAACTCCAACTGAATAGGCGATGGCTTACTGAACAGGAAGAGCCGAGATTTGAACCCAGGTCTCCTACGTCAGAGGCACAGTCCTTAACCACTTGTGACAGGCCATTTTTTACCAATTTGGCCACTGCAGCTTCAAGGCCTAGCTGCGGGGCCGCACAACTCAGCACACAAGTGATTTCCCCCCCTTCCTTTTCTCCCCACCAACAGAGCTTTCGTTTGGTGGGATCTGATCACTCCCAGTTATTGTTTTTTGTATATAAATATTTATTGTATTTTTTTTTACAAATTTACATATTTTTTTATTTATTTTATATTCCCCCCTCCCTCCCTCCACCCGCCATCCAATCAGCGCGATTGGCTGTCACAGGCTTCAGCCTATGACAGCCGATCACTTCCCTGCCTACAGGCCTTAGATTGCAGCGCTGTACAGCCATCTAACAGTCTCCGAGCGGCGATCGCTGCTGGGAGACTGAAGGTGGAGCGGAGCTCAGCCTACTAAGCGGAGTTGCGCTCGCATCGGCGCACACGATCTCCTGCTAGCCCAATTCCCAGCCATTCATGCTAATCAGCATGGAGTGGTCCTGGGGCTGCCACCGCATTTACGCCATTTGGCGTGGGTCGGTTGGCAAGTAGTTAACCATTACACTATCCAGCCTCCACTGGATAGTAAAATGTTTGAGGAGTAAGCTCATAGAGAACATACACACTCCATACTGATACTGAGTTGGAATAGAATTTAGGGCTGGAATAGAGCAGAGGGCTCTATGCAATTTATTGTCACTGGGAGACAGCACTATTCTACCCCCTGACCAGTGATTTCATGGATCTAGATTCCTTGCCATC